>NC_069500.1:48774081-48876581 GCF_027579735.1 Bombina bombina
CAAAATGAAAATAATTCTTATGTAAACCAAATTTAATGAGGGTCAACAGAAACTACACTGGTGGTCCCCTATATTCTTGGCTGTGTTGTAGATGTTCTTTTAAAGCTAATAAGCCAATGTCTTGATGAATAATGGTGTATAATCTTTTTACATCAAGGGTAACCAGTAAGTCCACTGCCATATATATATATATTGTATAATTCTGGAACACAAAAAAGAGTAAGTAGTATATTGGAATATGTGCAAGACTTGTATTGTGAGCACAATGATCATGCTACCACTGTTGAAAGTACAGCGCTCATAAATGTATTGGGTGTGTTAAAAATAGTTAGAAGACCAGTAAACACTGTAGAAAATCTTTATTAATAAATGCATTATAAAAATATAAGCCAAAAGCACTTAGATTTAATTTCAAATGAGAAGTGGATTTTGATTCTAACAGATTTTAAAGGGACAGTAAAGTCAAAATTAAACTTTTATGATTCAGATAGGGCATGTAATTTTTCACAACTTTTCAATTTACTTTTATCATCAAATTTGCTTTCTTTTCTTAGTATTCTTTGTTGAAGGCTAAACCTAGGTAGGCTAATAGGCAGATTTCTAAGCGCTTGAAGGCTGCCTCTTATTTCAATGTATTTTATTAGCTTTTCACAGCTAGACAGTGCTAGTTCATGTGTGTCATACCGATAACATTGTGCTCACTCCCATTGAGTTATGCACGAGTCAGCACTAATTGGCTGAAATGCAAGTTTGTTAAAAGCGCTGAGATAAGGGGGCAACATCCAGAGGCTTAGATACAAGATATAGTGTTGGTTATGCAAAACTAGGGTAATGGGTAATGAAGGGATTATCTATCTTTTTAGTTATCTTTTCCTTCCCACTGCATTCTGTGAAACCATCAGCCAATCACAAATACTGTACATATATGTGTATTCTGTGAATTCTTGCACATGCTCTCAATAGGAGTTGGTGCTTCAGAAAGTGTGCATATATAAATACTGTGCATATTTAGCCAATGTAAATGAAATTAATGCAAAAAACAGATAGGGGTCTAAAAAATATAAAAAATAAAATAATTTTGTAATTGCAATTGTGATACAGTGGGTTTGTAAAGTAAACTTTCGTGATAAGAAATATACAAAGTAAAAATTGTTGAAAAAATTATAATAAAAAATAATAAAGAGATAAAGATAAAAATGAACAACCAATAATAATGTCAGTATCTAAAGTGATTGTGCAATAGTGTATTAAAGAATATTCTAAGTTAATAATAAATACTTCCTGCTAACAGTGATTATCACAATGTGTAAAAATTCATAAATAACTTATAATGATATCAGTACAGATGTGAACGGATTTCCAGAAAAGCAGCTATAATTGGAGGATTAAGGCCATGATCCAATATCAGTAATCTGTAGTAGAAAGAGAAGAACAGAAGCGCCACATGGCCCAATATTGTAGGGTAATAGGAGTCAAAGTACAGCTGATGATTTCACTCACATTTAGTAATACACCCCTAATGGTGTGGAAGGAGCAGTCTGGGATCAATTAACAGTCACCCAGAAGACTGGCCTCTGATCAAGGTGTAGTAACCTGTAGAGGGTGGTATAAAGCACAAGAGGGTGTCTATATGGCCTAGTATAGTTGGAACAGAGTTTATAATGAATATGTATTATATCCACTCACATTTGGTTGTGCACTTCCCTTGGTGCTGTAGAGGCAATCTGGGATCAATATGGTCACCCAGTAGACTTAATACTCCAACCGATCAGGAACTCTCAGTGGTCCAAAAAAAATTAGAATTATAAAAAATAAAAAATTAAGGACAGACAGCAAGTGGTAAGTAATAACTTAAAAGATAAAAAGTCAGCAACGCGTTTCTCAGCCAGGCAAGGCTTTTTCATCAGGTTTAATAAAACATGTATAAAACACTTGCTATATATGCCAAACAAACAAATCAAATTAATTAAGAAAATAAGGTACACCTGAAAGGGGTGTGGCTTAGAGTACATGCTATATAGGTCATAAGCATTAATATGTAAACATAATATTGTTAGAGCAAATGCCTAATAGAGAGAAATTCATAATTGACAGCATACACACACATATATATATATATATATATATATATATATATATATATATACATATATAAACCCCTGAAAAATCAAAAACATCATCTCAGATAATATATTCCTTTTGAAGCTATAATAGTAACAGGCAAATATTATGAATAATGGATACTCTTTTAAAATTCATAGGGACCCACTGATAAAAAAAAGGGGAAGATATTCTAACACAATTGTTCAATATCCTGTAGATGCATATATATATATAAACTCTTGGCTAGCTATACTACCTGTTAAATCGATCATTGTATTTGATAGTGTCAGATAGGACAGATGACTACCTGTAATGCTGAAATATATATATGTGTGTAGACACATCCATCTTGTCATGATGATCGTCAAAAGAATCTTTAGGAAGAATGATTTGTAAATCTAACCTATAATGTCGAGATGTTGTTATTTTTTCTAAACAAACACTGCAAAGTCAATCCTCAATACTTCCGTGATAGGGGATGATACTGTGACGTCAGTAATATGTGGCAAATTATGATAGGGTGAACTAAAATGTGTGTAATTGGCCATAGGTGGTGAAAACGTCATAGGGAGGCGGAGTATAAACGGACCCTAATTTGTGAAGAGAAATAATAATAAAAAAGCGGACTGATGTGTATAATATGAAGTGTGAACAAGGGACATGATATAGTGCTATTTGATACACTAAAAGATATGGTTAATGCTAATACTGGAACTGTATAATATCATTAATCGTGAGTCATATCTATCATATTAGTGCAAATGTACAGTGCCTAACAATTTATGTTATAGGTCAAAGGACCCAGTGTGATTTACCCCTCCCATCGCAGTCTATTTTTGGCCACACGCCCCCTCTTTTCATATAACAACCTATGTCTATTTGACTCGTTTGGTGGGCGGATTGTATCACGCCCACTTCATCTGGAGGGTGTGTGAGCCAAGCCTGGACTGTGATTGGTTTAGGGCAGTTTTTAAGTAGAGCAGGTTTTTAATTGTTAGTTACAGCCTGATGAAATGACCTGTATGGTTGAGAAACGCGTTGCTGTGTTTAACCACTGTGTTTAAACTTTTTTTATTCTGGTCCCAATAAATTGTTGAATTTTTATTAGTACCTGCTCTATGTTCTTTGCATTATTATCCTGCTCTCATTAAACCGTCATTTAGCTTGCCGTGTCTGCAGCACTGAGATTGACTACCACTTTGATGGCTCCCACTGTGACGTCTGCTCCTTTGTTACTGCCGATTGGCCATTGGAATCCACATGGAGTATCCTATACACTCTCCCGGTTGGAGCTTGTGACTGCTTCTGTTCATCTCCTTGTGCAGACATTACTGTTCTATGAGGCGCCTCTTTTTTCTCTGTTGTCACAGGTTTTCTTCACTTTTTATAATTTACAATCTTTTTTAGTTTTCTTCACTTTTTATAATTTACAATCTTTACAAGATTGATTTGTTTGTAAAGATAGAGAGATTTTTTTATTCAAGCATCTCACGTTGTTGGAGTTTGTTGTGCTTTCTGGAAGGGATCAGGGAGGTGGGGCGCTAAGGGTGGATCCTAGACAGCAGCATATGTAAATATGCTTAAACAATTAAAACATACCTTTTATTTTAGTACTGGCAGACTTTCTGCCCGTATTTTAGATGGCGGGGGACAATTGTGGGGTGGGGGAGGGAAGAGAGCTGTTTGGAAGGGATCAGGGGGTGTGATGTGTCAGGTGGGAGGCTGATCTCTACACTAAACCTAAAATTAACCCTGCAAGCTCCCTACAAGCTACCTAATTAACCCCTTTACTGCTAGACATAATACACGCGTGATGTGCAGCGACATTTAGCGACCTTCTAATTACCAAAAAGCAATGCCAAAGCCATATATGTCTGCTATTTCTGAACAAAGGGGATCCCAGAGAAGCCTTTACAACCATTTGTGCCATAATTTCACAAGCTGTGAGAAACCTAAAATTGTGAAAAATTTTACGTTTTTTTTTTAATTTGATCAAATCTGGCGGTGAAATAGTGGCATGAAATATACCAAAATGGGCCTAGATCAATACTTGGGCTTGTCTACTACACTACACTACAGCTAAAATTAACCCTAGATGCTCCCTACATGCTACCTAATTAACCCCTTCACTGCTGGGCATAATACACGCGTGGTGCGCAGTGGCATTTAGCGGCCTTCGAATTACCAAAAAACAACGCCAAAGCCATATGTCTGCTATTTCTGAACAAAGCGGACCCCAGAGAAGCATTTACAACTGTTTATGCCATAATTGCACAAGTTGTTTGTAAATAATTTCAGTGAGAAAGTTTGTGAAATCATTTGTTAAAAAGTGAACGATTCTTTTTATTTGATCGCATTTGGCAGTGAAATGTTGGCATGAAATATACCAAAATGGATCTAGATCAGTACTTTGGGATGTCTTTTAAAAAAATATATACACATGTCAAGGTATATTCAGCGATTCCTGAAAGATATCAGTGTTCCAATGCGCTAATTTTTAAAAAAAGTTTGGAAATAGCAAAGTGCTACTTGTATTTATTGCCCTATAACTTGCAAAAAAAGCAGAGAACATGTAAACATTAAGTATTTCTAAACTCAGGACAAAATTTAGAAACTATTTAGCATGGGTGTTTTTTGGTGGTTGTAGATGTGTAACAGATTTTGGGGGTCAAAGTTAGAAAAAGTGTAGTTTTTTCCATTTTTTCCTCATATTTTATGAAAAAAAATTATAGTAAATTATAAGATATGATGAAAATAATGGTATCTTTAGAAAGTCTATTTAATGGCGAGAAAACGGTATATAATATTTGTGGGTACAGTAAATGAGTAAGAGGAAAATTACAGCAAAACACAAACACCGCAAAAATTTAAAAATAGCCTTGGTCCAAAACGGACAGAAAATGAAAAAGTGCTGTGGTCATTAAGGAGTTAAAGGACTTGACAGGGGGCAGCCTACAGTTTGTTCTTGTAATTATGTTAAGCTCTGCATTATTTGATATTTTTAATTTGTTCCAAAAACCATGGTTACTGTTTTGTCAGTGTTTAGAAACAGTTTGGAATGGAGTGGGGAAGTCCGTCTCCTGGTAAAATCTGCACAGTTGACTATAGTCACATTTCTCCAATATTTGAGACAATAGGTAGTAAGGATATAGACCTATAGGTTGAGACTATGGTTTTATCTCCAATTTTGTGGACCAGAATAACCCTTGCAGTTTTTCAAGCCTTTCTACAGTATCTTTTTGAAAAATAAAACATTAGGGTAAACTGTCCCTTTAAAGGATTGTGATGAAATCCAATTTTTGATACATAATCATATGTTATTATTTGCGACAATCTAAATGCAGAATAATGCATTTCATGTTATGAATTCCACAGTGTAATTTTAATGTTTTAAGCATGTAGATAATTAATCCAGTAATATAATCATGCAATTTAAGAACTATGTATCGTGTCAAAAATATTCATGTTTATTTAGTAGATTATTTTAGTATTTGCAGACCCTATTACAGGATAATAACATTAGAATTAATATCACTTTATTTAAATACCAAGTGTTACCTTTACAGCAAACTATTGATTAAGTAGTAAAGTAAATAATAAGCAAACAACTCCCAGGAGTATCTGCAAGGTAAAAACAAAAAGGCACCTTATGGTGTAGCCAATGTGATTATTGAAACAATTAAAAAAATCACAAATGGGTCACTCACAAGTGAAATGGCACTAAATAGATGAATGGGTAGGCTGGATGTCACAGAGACCAACTGGCAGATGCTCCCGGCAACAACCTCCAGGGGAATTCATACTTTGACAGTATCCTGCAGCTTGCTAAAAAATACTTTAATACTAAAAACTTTAATAGAACATCAGGGTACAGTTGATCTGTTTAAAAACATGCAATGCAATTCTCAGCTCAAAGACGAGCCATTTCATCAAAATCGTATTTTAGAATAAACGTAAACACATGGATATGAAAATCTAGGTGATTGTAAGGTGCTATACGCAGAAAGAAGTACAATGTGATTTAGTTTTGATGCAAGTATCCAAAGCGAAAAGCCCTCTGATGGCAATTCAAATATAGATCAAAACAACAAAACAGAAATGCTGTGCTCAAAAGCTAGGTATCTAAAATATAAACATCCTATATAATAAAAGGCCAAGTGTGTTTGTCCGAAGCTGTCATGCGCAGTAGAGACTGCGCGCGAGGACAAACACACCTGGCCTTCCAACTGTCCTGGAGTTGTGTGGTGGAGTGGGCGTGGCCAGATGGGTGTTGATTGGGTGTGGCCGGACGTGTGTGACATGGGTGTGGCCAGGCGTGTGCGACATGGGCGTGGCCAGGTGTGACGTGGGTGGGGTCTGTCGTGACATGGGCGGGGCCAGATGCTAAGAGACACAGAGCTCTAAAGAGGGGGGATAGAGAGGGCAGAAGATGGTGGATAGAGAGAGCAGAAGAGGGGCGATAGAGAGAGGGAGAGAGTGACAGCAAAAGAGAGAGGGGGAGAGAGACATCAAAAGAGAGGAGGGAGAGAGACAGCAAAAGTGAGGGGGGAGAGAGAGAGCAAAAGAGAGGGGGGATAGAGAGAGTGCAAGGGGTGGGACCACTGTACTGCAAAAAATGGCCCGTGTACACAGGCTTTAGGACTAGTATAACCATAAAATATGCAATTCAAATATCATATTTATTAACCCTTTAAGGACACAGCTTTCAGTTTGCTCAATTGTTTTATGACGGAAAAATTCCGTCATATGTCCTTAAGAGGTTAAACACAATACCACCGGTGGTTAAAAATAATACACATAAAATATATACAATACTTCATAAAAGTCCTAAAAAAAAGGCATGGGAAAACCCAAGCATGAAGAAAAGTCAAATCATTAAAGTGAAAAGAGTTACTAAGTTCGAGTAAAAGGATGCAGGTATGTAATTGATTACAGCTTCAAATCCTACGGAGGCTCAAATAATGATGATTGTTGTAAAAAAAATTGGATTACAAGTTTATTTTATAGAGAGCGCTCGTTCACACTCCTAAAGGCTCGTGAACACTGATTCCAGCAGCTGGTAATTCCCACATCACATTGGTTTTCAGCGTTGATACCCCTTGACATACATTGAAGTGCAGAAGAGGACACATTAGGCCTGAATTCTGAAAGTAGATTTGTTTTGCTTGTCTGCTTTGTTGTTTGAATCCTAACATTTATAAGTATTAACAAGTACAGTTTTACAAAGGGTTTATTTTGTACAGTGAATTAAGCCTTTCCAGGTATTGCAAGTTGTTAAAAAATGTAACTTAAGAATTGTAATGTCCCTAATACATCCAATACGTTCAATTCCAATCTCAATATGGTAGAAGTTTTCATTTCTCTCAGCAAACCATAATATCCTTTTATCTTTTAATGATTTTGAAAACCTTGAATAAACTATTATCACTTCAACAAAACAGGGATGCTGCACTTAAATGCTAAATATATAACCATAAAATATGCAATTATATCGTCTTTATAAAACACAATAACACTGGTGGATAAAAATAATACACTTAAAATATATACAATAATTCATACAAAGTCCTACAAAAAAGTAATTGTAAAATCCAAGCACACAGAAAGGTCAATTCATTAATGTGAAAAGAGTTACTGAATTGATATAGTTGTATCTATTATGTATCAATTTATTAGATTCCCTACCACATGAACTATTGAATAGTATTTGTTAAATAGAATGTTAAATTCGAAATTTTGAATGTGGACATTCAATCTAATTATAAACATTCAAATTCGAAAGTGACATTCAAAAACTGTAAATAGCATTCGATTATAGAATTTTTAAGAATATTCGTTCGTATCTACATTCGGATTTATAATTCCAATTTCGGTAATAACATTCGTTCTAACATTCGAATTCGGAAATTTACACATTCGCCCATCCATGCAGGTATATAATTGATTACAGCTTCAAATCCTCTGAAGGCTCAAACAATTCCACTGTATACGTTATACGTCACTAGAGCTTAATTATCGCACAAACCCCTCTCCCTAGGACATTCATACTGGTCACCTTGTGATCTAGTGTGGGTTAATGGATCTACTTCTTTGGTGTCCAGATGTCCTGGTTTGGGAATTCTTTGGCATTACAACTCTCTCTCGATGTAGCATGTTCCCACTTCCTCATTCGGCATTCACATTTTCTCTGTGAACCAATGTGATGTGGGAATTACCAGCTGCTGGAATCAGTGTTCACGAGCCTTTAGAAGTGTGAAAGAGCGCTCTCTTAGTAACTCTTTTTACTTTAATGAATTGACCTTTCTTTGTGCTTGGATTTTACAATGACTTTTTTGTAGGACTTTTTTTTATAAATTATTGTATATATTTTAAGTGTATTATTTTTAACCACCAGTGGTATTGTGTTTTATAAATACGATATTTCAATTGCATATTTTATGGTTATATATTTATATTTTAGATACCTAGCTTTTGAGGACAGCATCCCTGTTTTGTTGAAGTGATAATAGTTTATACAAGGTTTTCAAAATCCTTAAAAGATAAAATGATATTACGGATTGCTGAGAGAAATGAAAACTACTTCTATATTGAGATTGGAATTGAACGTATTGGATGCACAATAGATGTATTGGGGACATTAAAATTCTTAAGTTACATTTTTTTAAGAACTTGCAATACCTGGAAAGGCTTAATCCACTGTACAGGGCTGAGTGCAAAATAATGCACCACATGTTACAATCTGCACTTGACTTGAAATCTAAAAATCGGCAAGATTACGAGTTGTGCGTTAGGGTAAAAAAGCAGCGTTAAGAGGTACAAACGCTGCTTTTTTATGTCCGCTGGTATTACGAGTCTTGAAGGTTTAGGGTGACCGCACAATTCTTTGGCCTTACCGCAAAACGACTTCCATAGCGCCGGTATTACGAGTCTGTCCTGGGAGGCCAAAAAGTGAGCAGTACACCCTACCCTGTCAAGAGTCCTAACGCATTTAAAAGTCAGTAGCTATAAGTTTTATGGTACAACACCGTAGCATAAAGCTCATAACTAAAATGCTAAAAAGTACACTAAAACCCATAAACTACCTATTAAACCCTAAACCGAGGCCCTCTCGCATCCCAATTACTAAAATAATCATTTTATCCCCTAATCTGTTGCTCCGGACACCGCCGCCACCACTTACAATATACTTATGAACCCCTAATCTGCTGACCCCAACATCGCCGACACCTACATTATATTTATTAACCCCTAATCTGCTGCCCCCAATGTCACTGCCACCTACCTACATTTATTAACCCCTAATGTGCCGCCCCCAACGTTGCCACCACTATATTAAAGTTATTAACCCTTAAACCTAAGTCTAACCCTAAACCTAACACCCACTAACTTAAATATAATTAAAATAAATCTAAATAAATATTCCTATCAGTAACTAAGTTATTCCTTTTTAAAACTAAATACTTACCTATAAAATAAACCTTAAGCTAGCTACAATATAACTAATAGTTACATTGTATCTATTTTAGGATTTATTTTTATTTTACAGGCAAGTTTATATTTATTTTAACTAGGTAGAATAGTTATTAAATAGTTATTAACTATTTAATAACTACCTAGTTAAAATAAAGACAAATTTACCTGTAAAATAAAACCTAACCTAAGTTACACTAACACCTAACACTACACTATAATTAAATAAATTAAATAAATTAAATACAATTACCTAAATTAAATTAAATTAGCTAAAGTACAAAACCCCCCCACTAAATTACAGAAAATAATAAACAAATTACAGAAATTTAAACTAATTACACCTAATCTAATAGCCCTATTAAAATAAAAAAAGCCCCCTCAAAATAAAAATAAAAACCCTAGCCTAAACTAAACTACCAAAGACTAAATGGGTCTTTTGCGGAGCATTGCCCCAAAGTAATCAGCTCTTTTACCTGTAAAAAAAATACAAACAATGCCCCAACAGTAAAACCCACCACCCACACAACCAACTCCCCAAATAAAATACTAGCTAAAAAAAAACTACGATCCCCATTGCCCTGAAAAGGACATTTGGATGGGCATTGCCCTTAAAAGGGCAGTTAGCTCTTTTGCAAGCCCAAACTCCTAATCTAAAAAAATAAACCCACCCAATACACACTTAAAAAAACCTAACACTAACCCCTGAAGATCCACTTACCGGGAGACGTCTTCATCCAAGCCCGGCGAAGTGGTCCTCCAGATGGGCAGAAGTCTTCATCCAAGCCAGGCAAAGTGGTCCTCCAGATGGGCAGAAGTCTTCATTAAGACGGCATCTTCTATTTTCATTCATCCTGCGTGGAGCGGCTCCATCTTCAAGACATCTGACACGGAGCATCCTCTTCTTCCGACGACTAAAACAGAATGAAGGTACCTTTAAGTGACGTCATCCAAGATGGCATCCCTTAGATTCCGATTGGCTGAAAGATTTCTATCAGCCAATCGGAATTAAGGTAGAAAAAAAAAATCTTCAGGGGGTTAGTGTAAGTTTTTTTTAAGGGTGTATTGGGTGTGTTTATTTTTTAGATTAGGGGTTTGGGCTTGCAAAAGAGCTAACTGCCCTTTTAAGGTCAATGCCCATCCAAATGCCCTTTTCAGGGCAATAGGGAGCTTAGAGTTTTTTTTAGCTAGTATTTTATTTGGGGGTTGGTTGTGTGGGTGGTGGGTTTTACTGTTGGGGAGGTTGTTTATATTTTTTTACAGGTAAAAGAGCTGATTACTTTGGGGCAATGCCCCGCAAAAGGCCCTTTTAAGGGCTATTAGTAGTTTAGTTTAGGCTAGGTTTTTTTTTTTTTTTGGGGGGGGCTTTTTTATTTTAATAGGGCTATTAGATTATGTGTAATTAGTTTAAATTTCTGTAATTTGTTTATTATTTTCTGCAATTTAGTGGGGGGTTTTGTACTTTCGCTAATTTAATTTAATTGAGTTAATTTATTTAATTATTGTGTACTGTTAGGTGTTAGTGTAACTTAGGTTAGGTTTTATTTTACATGTAAATTTGTCTTTATTTTAACTAGGTAGTTATTAAGTAGTTACTAACTATTTAATAACTATTCTCCCTAGTTAAAATAAATATAAACTTGCCTGTAAAATAAAAATAAACCCTAAGCTAGCTACAATGTAACTATTAGTTATATTGTAGATATTTTAGGGTTTATTTTACAGGTAAATCTTTAGTTTTAAATAGGAATAATTTAGTTAATGATAGTAATATTTATTTAGATTTATTTAAATTATATTTAAGTTAGGGGGTGTTAGGTTTAGGGTTAGACTTAGGTTTAGGGGTTAATAACTTTAATATAGTGGCGGCGACATTGGGGGCGGCAGATTAGGGGTTAATAAATGTAGGTAGGTGGCGGCGATGTTAGGGCCGGCAGATTAGGGGTTAATAATATTTAACTAATATTTGCAAGGCTGGAGTGCGGCAGTTTAGGGGTTAATATGTTTATTATAGTGGCGGCGACGTTGGGGCGGCAGATTAGGGGTTAATAAGTGTAGGTAGGTGGCGGCGTTGACATTGGGGGTGGCAGATTAGGGGTTAATAAATATAATGTAGTTGTCTGTTGGGGTCAGCAGATTAGGGGTTCTTAAGTATAATGTAGGTGGCAGCGGTGTCCGGAGCGGCAGATTAGGGGTTAATAATTATAATTTAGGTGTCGGGGAAGGCAGATTAAGGGTTAATAAGTGTAAGATTAGGGGTGTTTAGACTCAGGGTTCATGTTAGGGTGTTAGGTGTAAACATACAATTTATTTCCCCATAGGAATCAATGGGGCTGCGTTAAGGAGTTTTACGCTGCTTTTTTGCAGGTATTAGACTTTTTTCAGCCGGCTCTCCCCATTGATTCCTATTGGGAAATCGTGCACGAGCACGTTACACCAGCTCACCGCTGACTTAAGCAGCGCTGGTATTGTAGTGCTGTAATGAGCAAAATTTTGCTCAACGCTCACTTCTTGCCTTTTAACAACGGTTTTCTGAAAACTTGTAATACCAGCGCTGCAGGTAAGTGAGCGGTGAGACAAAACTGCTCGTTAGCACCGCATAGCCTCTAATGCAAAACTCGTAATTGTACCATCTTTTTTGGAAACAAACCCTTTGTAAAACTGTACTTGCTAATTCTTATAAATGTTAGGATTCAAACAACAAATCAGACAAGCAAAACAAATCTACTTTCAGAATTTAGACCTTTGGAGAATTAGGCCTAATGTGTCCTCTTCTGCACTTCAATGTACGTCTAGGGGTATCAACGCTGAAAATAAAATAAATAAAAATGACATTTGAATATATAGGGCCCCATTTTTTAAATTTGGGGCAGACGATGATCCAAGAAAGGGAACCTGTCCCCCAGCATTCACCATCTGTGATAGACCATCCACTGGCAGACGTTAAAATTGAACAAGAACTCTCTTGTGCAATCCTGTCCCCTGTTTTTGAGCAACCAATCATATGAAAGCAGGGGTTTTCAATAAGACAGATATGTCCACCACTTTTGAGGATATTAAGGTCACTTCTTCTTAACTTGTAATTACAGGCTTCTATTAGCAACCCTGGAACACAATGGCTCCAAAGCTGCATCTGCAGTTTTACAACTGCAGCCCTTGATGTATAAATGTTGATTTTCATTCTATGCAAAATGCTCAAAATGAATGAGACAATGTCCTTGGGTAAAACATTTAATTAATGTACACAGGCATTAAAGAAAACTCAGATACTAAACTTAAATGAAAATATTTAATGCAAATTATTTTATTCTTTGCGTAATCTTTATAAAGCAGAAAAGTCCAATTCACACATCACATCAAAATGAGTGCGGGTATTACAAGTAAGGTGGAAGCATTGCACTCACGAGAGCCATTTTTTATAGGCTCTAATGGGAGTCTTGTTCTCATGCAGCGAAGTGAGTATGTCAGGCAGCAAATATAAATATATATGTATATTAATATTTTTTTTAATTTGTGTGTTAATATGTGTATATATACATCTTAACTCACAAATCTATCTGTGTATAAGTGTATACATATCTATTTACTTAAACATATCTCTTTACTGGGAACACACAGTCTGCAATGTAAAGGTACTTTTCAGTGCTTTTTCTTTTAGCACGCCACACCTACAATCTTTAGCACCTAAAAACGACAGTGCAGTTTTCTTTGTTTTTATTAATGATACTTATTTTTTTTAAAAAAGGGACCTCACATGTTATTTTGGGGGCAATTCGGGGACATTTAAAAACTTAACCAGAGGTCTAAAAGGTTAATTTTTTAGCGCTAATTTGCCCGTTTGCTGGCACGCAATAAATTAGTGCTCCACTTTTAATCTAGCCCAAAATGTTCTCTATATATACATATGTGTGTAATGAATAATATATTTGAGTTCTATTTGTAATGTTTTTCTAATGCTATATTATCATCCTCATTTTCTTTAAACCCTAACACTGTCAAAAAGAAAGAGTGATATATAATTTAATCATCGCATCTTTATTGCTTCAGGTTCATAGCTTTTCTCCCCCTGTAATAATTGGACAAATTTATTTTTAAAAGCCATTGCTTGCTTTTCTAATGGTTGTAAATATTGCTCATTGAGTTCTCAAAATGGCTGAAGTCAATTGACAGTGTCTGGCATTATATTTTAATTTCTCTACCACAGAAAGAATATTATAATTATTTTCAAATTGTTTATGAGCCAAATAAGATAACATTTAAGCAAATACTTCTAGCAGAAAAAAAGCTGTTTTATATAAATAACCACATATACATGATTCAGAAAGTGTTAGAGAATATTTATGTTAGTAATATTTGATGGGAGACATATATCTTGAATGTGTGATTGGGGCATAGATCTGCTTTTAAATAAACGGGGACAATAGATAACAAATTTATGTAAATGTTGCACTTTCAAAAAGCTGAAAATAAGATCTGTACTGTTTCTAACCGTATAAATCATCTGCATGGTGGATGAAAACAAATATACTTGGGGCTACAAATTAATCTCCTACACTGAGTACAATCAGATAATGATAAACACCCTATAATTATCCGTGATGTTATTTTGTTTGATAAAAAAAGCAAAGCTCCTTTAAAGACAATTGTATTTTGTTTTTCTCTCTATCAAGACATTTACCAGCGATCATTTGATTTATATAGACAAAAAGCAAATGTTATATACAGTATAGTAGGGTAAATGAAGTAAGATAACATAAGTTTCTATATATATATATATATCACAGTTATATATACTGTATATATATGTGTGTGTATACACTATATATATATATATATATATATAGAGAGAGAGAGAGAGAGAGAGAGAGAGAGAGAGAGAGAGAGAGAGAGAGAGAGAGAGAGAGAGAGAGAGAGAGAGTGAAAAATGTTTCTTTAATTCCATTTATTTCATTTTTAGTGTTAGCATTTTACTGAGATGTACTAATTAAACATGTATGACATGCTTACCTATTACTATTTATTCATTCAATACTGATGTTAGCTACTAAATTGGTTGACAAAATGTGAACCTTTTGGTTATAGATGAGACTTGATTATATATGAGATAGGAGAAGACTAACACAGTTTGATTTATTTACCTTCCTTCCCTAGTGAGAGCATACTTATCTTATGACATTATATTGTTATGGAACATTATTTATTAAGTAATACAGTATTTTTAAAATTCCCATGGTAAGTAGAAATACTCCCTTTATAATAACAATTGTGAAAGATGGCAAACCTGCGAACTAAGAGTCTTTTAGAGTCAAAGAAAATATTAAAATGTATGTTGCACAAATCATTCAAAGAGGACGAGCAAAGGAAAGTTTAGGGATTTAAGTTGGGGTATTTTGTTCGTATATATATATATTAATTCTATGGTATGATATAGACCTTTGGTGGATTTTATTTTACAGACCTTAGAATCTCCGAAATTTTTTTTGGATGAATCCTTTGTCGTAAAAAAATAAATTAAAAATATTTCATTTTGTACAAGATTACTCCCTAGGGTCATTCATTTCAAAGTTAGGAGAAAAGAGTTTACTGGAAGCACAGGAGATAAAAAGTTTAAAACATAACTTTACCATTTATTGTTAATATACAGGGAGTGCAGAATTATTAGGCAAATGAGTATTTTCACCACATCATCCTCTTCATGCATGTTGTCTTACCCCAAGCTGTATAGGCTCGAAAGCCTACTACCAATTAAGCATATTAGGTGATGTGCATCTCGGTAATGAGAAGGGGTGTGGTCTAATGACATCAACACCCTATATCAGGTGTGCATAATTATTAGGCAACTTCCTTTCCTTTGGCAAAATGGGTCAAAAGAAGGACTTGACAGGCTCAGAAAAGTAAAAAATAGTGAGATATCTTGCAGAGGGATGCAGCACTCTTAAAATTGCAAAGCTTCTGAAGCGTGATCATCGAACAATCAAGCGATTTTTTCAAAATAGTCAACAGGGTCGCAAGAAGCGTGTGGAAAAACCAAGGCGCAAAATAACTGCCCATGAACTGAGAAAAGTCAAGCGTGCAGCTGCCAAGATGCCACTTGCCACCAGTTTGGCCATATTTCAGAGCTGCAACATCACTGGAGTGCCCAAAAGCACAAGGTGTGCAATACTCAGAGACATGGCCAAGGTAAGAAAGGCTGAAAGACGACCACCACTGAACAAGACACACAAGCTGAAACGTCAAGACTGGGCCAAGAAATATCTCAAGACTGATTTTTCTAAGGTTTTATGGACTGATGAAATGAGAGTGAGTCTTGATGGGCCAAATGGATGGGCCCGTGGCTGGATTGGTAAAGAGCGGAGAGCTCCAGTCCGACTCAGACGCCAGCAAGGTGGAGGTGGAGTACTGGTTTGGGCTGGTATCATCAAAGATGAGCTTGTGGGGCCTTTTCGGGTTGAGGATGGAGTCAAGCTCAACTCCCAGTCCTACTGCCAGTTTCTGGAAGACACCTTCTTCAAGCAGTGGTAAAGGAAGAAGTCTGCATCCTTCAAGAAAAACATGTTTTTTATGCAGGACAATGCTCCATCATACGCGTCCAAGTACTCCACAGCGTGGCTGGCAAGAAAGGGTATAAAAGAAGAAAATCTAATGACATGGCCTCCTTGTTCACCTGATCTGAACCCCATTGAGAACCTGTGGTCCATCATCAAATGTGAGATTTACAAGGAGGGAAAACAGTACACCTCTCTGAACAGTGTCTGGGAGGCTGTGGTTGCTGCTGCACGCAATGTTGATGGTGAACAGATCAAAACACTGACAGAATCCATGGATGGCAGGCTTTTGAGTGTCCTTGCAAAGAAAGGTGGCTATATTGGTCACTGATTTGTTTTTGTTTTGTTTTTGAATGTCAGAAATGTATATTTGTGAATGTTGAGATGTTATATTGGTTTCACTGGTAAAAATAAATAATTGAAATGGGTATATATTTGTTTTTTGTTAAGTTGCCTAATAATTATGCACAGTAATAGTCACCTGCACACACAGATATCCCCCTAAAATAGCTAAAACTAAAAACAAACTAAAAACTACTTCCAAAAATATTCAGCTTTGATATTAATGAGTTTTTTGGGTTCATTGAGAACATGGTTGTTGTTCAATAATAAAATTAATCCTCAAAAATACAATTTGCCTAATAATTCTGCACTCCCTGTAGTATAAAACTCAAGTTATAGCTTACAAGCAGTTTTATATACAGGAAAATCAAACTACAGCATTTGACATTTCTTTTCCCAGGACTGCCAGTAAGTCATATCTGCAGAAGTGGAGTTTGGGAAGCTGTCAGTTCCATATTTTCTGATGAACCTGTTGTTACTAATCAACAAATATACTCCAGCCACCCCCCCTAAGGACCAACAATGACCCTCACCTTCTCCCATGCTAGACTGCTGGACGTCTCTCGTGCGGCACCAACCCACTAGAACACACTTCATCTTGCTGTCCGACTTTCCCCTAATCTGTCCTCTTTTAAATGATCCCTCAACACATTTTTGTTCAAGGAAGCCTACCACACAACTCATTAAAAAATGAATTCCACTTACATAATAATTGCCTTTATCTAACTATGTACTAACATCATTCTTACCCTTGCCGTCCCCACCTACCCTTCTAGATTGTAAGTTCCCACAGGAATAGGGCCCTCAGTTCCTCCTGTATTTGCTTGATATATTTTGTCCTGTCTCTTAAAAAATATTGTATCATCATTCTACTTTTATCTGTTGTACCCATGGACAGAGTTACGGTATTTGATGGCGCTTTATAATTAAAGTATAATAATATAACTATGGAAAAATTTACCGCTGAGCTAAGAAAAATCATGGCCTTGATCAAATATTTTGCATACGTTTCAGCGCAACTGCTGAAACCCACATCGCCCGTAAGTTCACCTTGCACATTGGGTGAATCACATAACAAACACCACAATACGATATATATAATACTGGCGTAAGTCAGAAAAAATGGCGAGGTTCAGAAATGTCCGCAACTTAACATTTCTGGCATCGCCAGTAACTTATGCCAGTTTATTGCACGTGTAACTAAAAAAATAAAGAACAATTTTATTTTTATGTTAAAATTACACACAAAAATCAAAACCGAAATAAATGTATAAACCGATACATAAAAACGCCATTAAAAACCCATGCACTGCCACCCCCCGCATCACAACCACTAAATAAACCTATCTACCCTTAAACCGCCTTCCCCCACAATGCAAAGTACCTAAGTAAACTATTAACCCCTAAAACACCATTCCCCACAGCGCAAAAGTACCTATTTAAACTATTAACCCCTAAACCGCCATCCTCCCAAAACGCAAAGTACCTAATTAAACTATTAACCTCTAAACCGCCATTCCCCCACAATGCAAAGTATTAAACTAACACTTAAACCCCTTAACTTAAAACCCCTAACTTAACACCCCCTAAATTAACCCCAATTAAAATACACTTAAATAAAATTGGCGGTTTAGGAGTTTATAGTTTCATTTAGTAGTTGCGGTGTGGGGGGATGGCGGTTTAGGGTTTAATAGGTTTATTTAGTGGTTGCGATGCAGGGGGGTGGCAGTTTAGAGGTTAATAACATTTATTAGTTATTGAAATATGGGAGATGGTGGTTTACCTTTGGCCGGTACTAACACAGTTAGTTGATGATAAATTCTACAATATTGTGTAACTGGGAGGCTTTCTTACCTCTTCTCCTTGTGGGTAAAGGATTTGAGCCTCACCTTTATTCCTGTTGTTTTTTATGCAATATTTTGCTCCGGTTCTCTCACCAAACATTTAGCCTCTGAGTCTCCCACGCTGCTGCCGTCGGTCGGTATTACGTCACTTACTGCCGACATCTATTGTATACTTGCGCAAGTATTTCTCTCTTTCTCCGCTCCCAACCTGTGTTCCGCTCCTAAGATAGGATTTGGTCTCCCTCTGCACTTGAGTACTAAGTATGCAGATTTTATACCTGTCCTATTTTTCCTCTTGCTTTCGGTCAGGTTTTCTTTTTCTGGTCCTGACTTCTACTTGTCTCCTGTGAATTTGGTTCCAACTTCAAAACAATGTAAATTCCTAATTACTTTATAGGACCAAATACCATGGCAATAGCCCTAGAAGAGTCAACGCTCCAATCATTTATAGATAGTAATGTGAAAGTATCAAACTCCTTTTAAGTGTTTTTAGATTAATTTTCAATTGCATCACAATTGGTTAGAAGTGCAGCTGATGGAATTCGTTAAATTGCATAAACTGCTGTAAAATTCATATTTGAACACAAAACAAACTGTAAGAAATATGCTTCTCCCAGGTTTTTTTGTGAGTGTTGGGGAAGGGTGGAAAGTGGCCTGTTTCTATGGAGTTTGTTCATCTGTCATATTACTCGCTCCATGCTGCTGTCCCAAAACTGCTCCTTTGCACTTATAGCTATGGCTTTGCTGGCACAGGAGTCCAAAATTGAGATATTCCAAATACAGTACAAGTCACATCCTAAGGATTTTGACTTTATACTACATAGTTCTGTCTTTGGGGTCTATTTATTAATGTGCTGACGGACATGATCCGATATAGCGAATTATGTCCGCCGCACATCGAAAAATGCCAACAGCATACGCTGTCGGCATTTATCATTGCACCAGCAGTTCTTGTGAACTGCTGGTGTAATACCACCCCCTGCAGTTTCATGGCCAATCGGCTGCTAGCAGGGGCTGTAAATCAGCCCGATCATATGGATTGGGCGGATTGCTGTCTGCCACCTCAGAGGTGGCTGATGAGTTAAGGAGCAGCAGAATTAGGACCACTGCTTCTTAACTTCCGATTCAGTCGGAACTGAAGCGGAGTGGGTCGGAGGCAGCATAGACCCCTTTGTCTGCCTGTCAAATTCCTGCCCAGTTACTGACTTGTCTATAAATTACTGACCCAGTCCACCAAAGAGATTATATACAAAATGCTGACCTAGTCCATCAACTAAACACCTGTCCATTTGTGTCTACAAGCTGTTGACCCAGTCAGAGCCAATTAATTATGTGTACAAGTTGTTGATTTGTTCTGTCATTACTAAAGCTTGCCCACTCCTGTTAGACCATGTTCAAGACTATAAAGTGGAAAACCCAGTTTTGCTTCTATGTTGTTGACCTGACATATTCCACAATATGAGATTAAGACTACAATTTCTGCTTCCATATTTCTGAGACAGTCAGTTTTATACTATGAGATTGCCCAATCCAGTTTCTAATTCCTCATTGCTGATATGATTTGTTCCAGAAATGGAAATTGCTATTCTATACCCTCTTATTCTGTTCATTTTCCAGCCAGAACAACTAGTCATCCAATACAAGCTTTGCTTCTGCATCTGATTCCAATACCCTGCACATATTAGCATATGGAAACTTACAGAGTAGCAGGGAAATAAATTAATTAATCTGGAGGTGCAGCCATAATTTTATTTATATTTTTAGAATTAACATAATATTTTTATAATGATCTGGTAAATGTTCTACAACACAGAATTTACAATAAAAAACTAAATTTTAATGAATTCTGTGGATCCGAAATGTGGAGATAAAATATAGCTCAATATCTTTCCTTCAAATATCTTTTTTACATGGTTCCTTTTTCTCCAGATGAGAAACATAAGAATTAATCTAACAGTTTTACCAAAAAAAATCTGCTATCGTTGAATGTAGAAAAATATAAATTCTTCTATTTAAAAAAAATTACAAGAAAATATACAAGACTTAAGCTTATAAATGCTCCATATTTTCTTTTTACTTTTTAGAAAGTGTATAACAGTATTTAAATATATTTTTTTCTTTACAGTGAGTATGGGTTGTAGTTAACCTGAAGACGAACACTAAAGGGTTTGCCAGATAAATAGAAGAGAAGATATTGTAAATGTGTAATTTGTGTATTTCTTTGGTCAACTGACTCTATAATTTTATTCAATTTATTTGAAATTAGTCAAGTGCTGTGTTGGAAAAGCATGTTAAATCGAAGTTAAATAGTTTTTGGGACATATAATTGTCTGATCACTTCTACATAGCAAAGCTTATAAAAAATAATTTAAATGTTATGCTGACAATTTTGTTTAGTTTAGTATCCTTTATGAATTGAAGAAACCAATTTTTTAGCGAAGATTAACATTAAAATTCAGTTTACGATATTAAATTGCTTGTGTCCTTGTTTATACAAAACATATTTAGCAAATGGTGCTACTTCAGCAAAACACCTCAGAAGAGCAGAATATAAATTGTCTTTTTTCTTAAAGGGATATAAGGGTGTTTTTTTACAAAGCACCACAGAGCATTAGTATTTCAGCATAAAAAAATGTACTTAAAGGGCCATGAAATTCAATTTCTTTTTCATGCTTCAGTTAGAGAATAAATTTTAAACAACTTCCCAGTGTACTTTTATGATCTAATTTGCTTTATTCTTTTGGTATCCTTTGCTGAAGAAAGTATATGGGAGAGCCAATAACATGAGGGATATATGTGTAGCAACCTGATCCTACTTAGGTATGCTTTTAAACAAAAGATACCAAGAGAACTAAGCAATGTAACTAATATAAGTAAATTGAAAAGTTGCTTAAAATTCTCTGCTCTTTCTGAATCATGAAATAAAAATTGGGTTTCATGTCTCTTTTAAAGAACAGCATAGAGTAAAAAGAAAATGTTCTAATGTGTTACAGTGTTTTATTACTGCACTATTACTAACGTCTAACTATGTATTTAATGATTTCATAAACACATAGTTAAAGGGACAGTCAAGTCCAAAAAAAACTTTCATGATTTAAATAGGGCATGCAATTTTAAACAACGTCCCAATTTACTTTTATCACCAATTATGCTTTGTTCTCTTGGTATTCTTAGTTGAAAGCTAAATCTAGGAGGTTCATATGCTAATTTCTTAGACCTTGAAGACTGCCTCTAATCTGAATGCATTTTGACCACTAGAGGGCATTAGTTCACATGTTTCATATAAAATTGAGCTCATGCACATAAAGTGACCTAGGACTGAGCACTGATTGGCTAAACTGCATGTCTGTCAAAAGAACTGAAATAAGGGGGCAGTCTGCAGAAGCTTAGATACAAGATAATTACAGAGGTAAAAAGTATATTAATATAACTGTGTTGGTTGTGCAAAACTGGGGAACGGGTAATAAAGGGATTCTCTTTCTTTTTAAACAACAAAAATTCTGGTGTTGACTGTCCCTTTAAAGCCAGCTTCAGAGCAGCAATGCGCCACTAGGACCTAGATGAATATATCTGGTGAGGCAGACTAAATATTGTGCTGGTACTGGATCGGAGGTTATGGGAGGTGCTAACAGCCGGAGAGAGCAGTCTGCTCAAAATGTAAGAGATGTAAAATGCTCTAATTCAGGTGCATAAAGAAACCCATGAAAAGACAAGAAGCTAACATAGTTTGATTTTATGTTGGGGAATCTGGGATGAAGAATCTGGGATGTCCACTACTAAGCTGAATATACAGTGTTAATATATAGGGCAATTGATATTAAAAATAGCTACATTATCTTTTACTATATAGGGTATATTTGCCATTTTAACTCAGTAATCCCCACCCCAACATGCTTTATGCCAATGAAAAATAGAAAAGTTACAGTATCACCTTATCTAGGGAAAAATTTTGGGGACCCAGGATGCATAAAGGGACAGTAAAATGAAAATGAAACGTTCATGGGTCGTACAGAGCATGCAATATTAAACAACTTATATATACTATAGATACTATATTATCTAATTTGCCTCATTCCATTGTTATCCTTGTATTTGGATTTGCACAGATCTTAGTGTGTTGCACTTTCACAAGTAGAAACCCGTCTCCGAAAATAGCCAAATTCAACCGCAGTTGGGCGCCATATTTAGCATTTGTTTGCTTATTAATAGTCCAAAAAGTATTACCTAAATAGGCTCAGAAGCAACAATTCACTACTTAGAATTAGTCAGTGATTGGTGGCTGCAAATACTGTATATTCCTCTTGTCATTGGTTGCCCCCAATGTGTTTAGTTTTGCACCTTAAAGTCCCTTTAAGTTTTAAAATGTATCTAATATTTTTACATGTTGATATTTTATTCCTATTTAATCCTTTAATTTTCAACAAATACTGTATTTTTACTGCACATCCATTTGAGCAAAAACTATTACCAATCAAACTTAAAGTTGGATAAAAAAAAAAGCTTTAAGATTTAAAATATTGTTTTCTTAAACAAATAAAGTTTAGAAGGAAACAATCTAAGCCTACTGGGTTCTAAATGATGATCATACATTAATAATTATAAACAAAAGAAATAACGAAGATAATTGCATATAAATTGCGATTCAAAGATTTAGCCAGCAATTTGACACTTATTAGCAAGCTCACTGAGAACAATTAATTGAAGATAATTGGTACAAGGGAATGTATGATACTAATTAATGAATGTGCACATCTGAGGGAAATGATAATTCTGGTGACAGCTAATGAACAAAATTGCAGTGTAAGAAAATGGTAAAATATACAAATATAATCAAAAGCTGGATTGCATCTCTGCTTTCACACTAATTTGCACTTAAACTGCAATATATGTTTCATCATAACAATCTTCTGCAGTAAATACTAGACTAGGTCACTTTAGAGAATATTCAAATTATTAGAATACTAATACTAATATTATTATTAATAATAATTTTATTAATAATGCAATTTTTATAGCATTTTTGCCTCCTAATCTAACACAAAAGACTCCACATCTTTATATGTGAAATAAGTTAACACATTTATTATAGGTTAAAATTCAAATAACTTTTTAAAAAGTCCTTTAAAAAGGTTGAATAAAAAGATCAGTCTGAATCTATTTTAAAACATTTCAGAAATCTGAAACTAAAGATGACAAGATACTCATTTAAAAACTTATTTTCCATCTTCTCTGCTCATGATATCTCTTTATCTATAAACTTTACTCAGCTCAACTGAAACTAAGGTAAAGTAAATTATTCACATTCAATCCATGATGGTCTATTGGGACACTTAACTGTATGTTCCCAGTATATCATGCATTTTTTGTGTGAAATTATTTAGTTTTATTATCCGAGATTTCTGATTTTTGTATATCCTCTGTCTACATGATCTTGCTTAAAAACACCTCTCTTGTTTCAAAATGTTTCTACTCTAATTTCCCTACAGCAACACAGGGTATACATTCAACAAGTTTTCTCTTTCTATGCACAAGATAAATCAGTATCTAACATTTAGTTCACTTGAAACATTGCCACACTTACCTTCCTCCCAATCATTCTACTAAGCCACTTTTGTATTTTATCACTAACTCCAAAAGCTGATAACATTTTCTTTACCTTCTTAGCTGATGAGATCAATAGCTTCAGAACATGTGGTATATATTCCAGGAGGCGGTAAAGAACCCCCAACGAGCTTTAGTCCCTCCCACTTCCTCTCCCTCTCCAGTTTGTTCTTGGCCTCCAAGATGAGAGTTTGAATATTTCAGAGGTGCTCTACTATCAAGAGTTTATTATTTTTTCATATGATTTGTGGTCTCAGACCTGACTTCAGATCAAGTACCCTTAGGCAAATTCACTCCAAGATGATTTAAGAAGACTCTGAGTGAAACAGGGGTAAGGCTCTCTACTGGATCATCAACCTGTGAGAGAGAAAGGCCTCAGCATGCTTGTAAGATGCAGTGCAGGGGTGCTTTAGTCCAGATAAGTGACTAAGGCACTACACAGCCCAGGAACTATCCAATAGTACTCTCCTTACAGGTACTACATATCTGTGGGTCACAACCTTACACCTTAGGAGCTTTACCTATGCGTTTAACATAGGAATTATTGGTAATGAGGCACAGGATAGTTTATATCTAGCATCCTTAGTACTCCTTAGCAGCTAAATTTACCCTTTTTACCTCAAAAAACATAATTTTGCATTTTTCTAAAAAATTTTTTTAAGAGAACCAGTAACTGCCTTGTACAGTTAGCACTTAGATTTAAAAAAAAAAAAAATCACAGTGTAGTTAGGCAGGAGGACACAGAAGCATTGGAGAGGTGTTTTTCACAACTTAAAATTTTGACAGTTATTTTGAATTACACAGGCTTTGGGCCTGCATATTGTTATGGCAATAAGCTCCACCTCCTTTCCTTGGCACCCCCCTCTCTGCTTCCGCTGTTGTGAATTTAATCTGGTGGATCTAAGGAATTTTGGTGTTTTATTCTGGCAAATGTAACACCTTTTATGCCCTTGAGTTGGGTGAGTTACTCTTATAAGAGCTGCAAAGGAAATTGGGTATTTGAAAGTTTTTCTGTACTTCTTAATTTTCATTCTCTTAGCTCTTTTATGTTCTGAGGTTTGCTGTGGGCTTATACTGGTGTAAATCATTTTATTCAGTTTTTGTACAACAATGTGCTTTAATTGTGTCTTCCCCATCTGTCCATATTTTTTTGTGTTGTGTAGTAAATTTAACCTCACTGTAACCCACTAAGGGGTACTTTGCAGTTCGGCCAATCCTGTATTACCCCAACTTGGTTTATTTTCAACCAGCAAGCTGATCAAACTGCCTTAGTTTGTATAATTTGTTTATATATTCTAGACCAGCTTACTATAAACTGGATTATTCCATGTATAGATCTAATGGTATCACCCAGATCTCAGTTTGCTGAATTTGACATTGTGAAGGTTAAACGGTTAGACCTCAAGATCAAGGGTTTCTCTGACTCAGATATCTATACTTTGCTTCATGCAACTAAGCCATCTAAGAATGTATCTTACCATCTGAAAAGCTTACTTTCTTTGGTGTTTTCATTGAGTTTTTTTTCTTGGAAATCTTTCACAGAACACTTCAGTTCCTTCAAGATGCACTAGATTTGGGCCTCTCTGCTAGCTCTCTAAAGGATCAGATATCTGCATTAACTGTTTTGTTTCACAAAAGGTGGGCTAAGTTGCTAGATGTTCAAACTTTTGTTCAAGTCCTGGTGAGACCAATTTCTCCTCTTTAGAACTTAAATTTAGTTCTCTGTGTTCTGCAAGGTTCTGCTTTTGAATTTATGCTTATTTTAGACCTTAAATGGTTGTCCTGGATTGTTCTTTTTTTTTTTTCTAGCCATTTTTTCAGCTAGATTTTCTGAATTATCAGCTTTGTCTTGTGATCCTCCACATCTGACTTTTTCACCAAGATAATGTGGCCCTGTGACCAAATATGATTTTCTTCCAAAGGTGGTATCTTCAGAAAATATTAGTCAGGAAACCGTTATTCCTTCTTTGTGTTTAAATCCATCTAATCCAGAGGAAACACTTCCTCTCTGACATACAGAAACAACCAGAAGGTGATTCTTAGTGCAACACTGTAATATTCAGCTACAAACAATTTCAGTGCATAAAAATATGTTCTCAAAAATCTGGCAGCACTAAATTGTGCTGATTCACACAGTATGGGAACTTTCAGTGTCCCAGCTCACTAATTCCAGGTAGGGGTAATCACTCACAACAGCTGCTAGTTCAGGATATACAGGCTCCAGGTAGGGGTCATCACTCACAACAGCTGCCAGTTCAGGATATACAGGCTCCAGGTAGGGGTTATCACCCACATCTTTTACCAATTCAGGATACACAGAATAAACAGGAATCAGGCATCCTGACTCAAGCAGATTATTTGTAAGGCTTACTCAGTTCAGTAAAACCGCCACCGAAAAGAGTAAGTGCTCATACTATGAGATCAGTATCTACTTTCTGGTCTTTTAAGGATGATGCCTACTTGGAACAGATTTTCAAGATGGCAACTTGGTCTTTCCTTCATACTTTTTCAAATTTGTATCATTTTTCCATATATGCTTCTTCTGATGCAGCTTTTGGAACTGCCTACTTTTTGTCACATACATCCTTAACATGGACTCTCAGCTTTGCTATTGTATCCCACATGTTATGAAGCTATGGACTCTCATTATCTAAGGAGGAAAACAGAATTTATATTTACTGATAAATTTATTTCCTTCAGGCTGAGGAAAGTCTATAGTCCCCACCCTATTTTTGCATATGGGTGAAAGTTCTCATTTGCACATCGTAACCATACTTTCTGTCTTTCTCCTCTGCTTGGCTATACGTAAACTGGAGAGGGAGAGAAAGTGGGAGGAACTAAAGAACTGTGAGGGTTCTTGATCTCCTCTAGATAGGCTGGAATATATCCCACATGTTATGAAGCTATGGGCTCTTATCAGCCTGACGGAAATAAATGTATCAGTAAGTATATATTTAATTTTTACTTTGATTTTACTTTTCATCTTCTGTTTTGCAGTAACTTATCTCTGAATTCGAAAACCCACAATATTCAGTTTTAAAGGTTATTATAAAACTTTCCAATTTTCCTTAATAATTAGACTTGTTTCATTCTATTGATATCCTTTGTTGAAGTAGCAGCAGTGCTCTATTGGGAGCTAGTTGAACATTTCTGCCCCTGAGACTATCTAGATATAGCTTTTCTACAACAGATAAAAAAAGAACACAAACATTAGATAAAATAAGTAGATTTGAAAGTTGTTGAGAATTACATGAAAAACATCAAAACAAAAGGAACAACATAGCATAGAAAACCCCAGACTTGTGGGTAATTTCAAAGAGAAGGCTCACTCACAAAATCGGTGGTGAAAGCTCACTCATAAATATGTCAGCATTAGAGCATGCTGATACAAGTAGGATGAACTATTGCAGTGGCCCAGTCCTGTCTGAATCACAAAAGAAAAGTTTTGGGTTTCATATCCCTTTAAATTTGTTCCTAATCAATTGGAACCACCATCTCCTAAACTGTCTCTGTGAGGACTCGAGTGTTCCTGACCAATAACATTGAGCGTCCCCTAAGCCACATTCATAATGACTTAAAGGGACACTGAACCCAAATGTTTTCTTTCCTGATTCAGATAGAACATGCAATTTTAAGCAACTTTCTAATTTACTCCTATTATCAATTTTTCTTCATTCTCTTGCTATATTTATTTGAAAAAGGCATCTAAGCTTTTTTCTTGGTTCAGACTCTGGACAGCACCTTTGTATTGGTGGATGAATTTATCCACCAATCAGCAAGGACAACCCAGGTTGTTTACCAAAAATGGTCCGGCATCGAAACTTACATTCTTGCATTTCAAATAAAGATACCAAGAGAATAAAGAACATTTGATAATAGGAGAAAATGTGAAAGTTGTTTAAAAGGTAATGCTCTATCTGAATCACAAAAGAAAAAATAAAGTCCCTTTAAGCCTGTGTAGAACAATCCCCTTCCCACATGATAAATAAAATCTAACATTTCAACAAAGCAATAAAAAGTATAACACTAACAAAATAACCTATATTACAAATAATCTAAGTATCCATTGTGTCAATATAAATGCGCAGGTGGGTACTATACTTACAAATGGGTGACCATTCACTAACTATAAAGGAAATATCCAACCTTCTAATTCCTTCAATGGAGGTTGACTAAAATGTGTCATAATAAGTGTATGTCTAAAAGAGTGATTTCTGTCCATGCTGCAGTTAGGCATACTGTCCCTTTAAGGAGGCCTAGGAGATCAAACATGCCTTAATTGCAGTAGTCTATATTAGCTCTGTGTTTGCTTTTGTATTGAGTTAATGAACCTCTTACTCTGGTAATTACTTCTTGGACATATTGGTTTGATTTCTGCATCCCCTGATTATGCTTTTGTAATAACCCCTTGTTTATGACTGACTTGGTATTCAACTTTGGCTTGTTTATGGACTCTGCATTTGTTGAATGATTTTGTGCTGCTTTTGCCTGTGTGCCCTGATGCAGAGTTCCTGACTAAGATTACCTTTACCCTTGGTACCTCTGCTATCAAAAGATATACAAAGGTGTGCCTTTATTATTATTATTATTTATTATTATTATCAGGTATTTGTAGAGCGCCAACAGATTCTGCAGCGCTGTAAACATAGTCGGTGTACAGGATAGCTTTTGTAGGGGTCAAGTAGGTAGAGGGCCCTGTCGAGAGTTTCACTGTTGTAGTCGGCTCTATGAAGCAATCTGTAAACAGCTGGGCCCATAGGCTTACAATCTAAGGGGTTCAAGGGGAGAGCAATGACTTTAGGAAAAGTTAGTGTTGGTTGTATGCATCCATGAATAGTAAAGTTTTAAGGAGTGCTTGAAGCTGTTAAAACTAGGGGAGAGTCTAATGGAGCGAGGCAGGGAATTCCACAAGATGGGGGCCAGTCTGGAGAAGTCCTGTAAACGTGAATGTGAGGAAGTAACAAGAGAGGAGGAGAGGAGGAGATCCTGAGCTGATCGAAGGGGACGGGAGGGAGAGTATCTAGAGACAAGTTCTGAGATGTAGGGGGGAGCAGTGCAGTTGAGAGCTTTATATGTCAGGGTGAGGATTTTATGTTTAATCCTAGAGGCAAGAGGAAGCCAGTGAAGGGATTGGCAGAGAGGTGCAGCAGATGAAGAGTGACAAGTAAGGAAGATGAGCCTGGCAGAGGCAAATGGATTGTAAAGGAGCTATGCGGCAGCTAGGTAGACCAGAGAGGACGGAATTGCAGTAGTCGAAGCGGGAAAGGATGAGAGAGTGGATTAAAATCTTGGTTGTATCTTGTGTAAGGAAATGTCTAATTTTAGCAATGTTTTTAAGGTGGAAGCGGCAGGCTTTAGCCAAGGACTGAATGTGAGGAGTGAAGGAAAGATCTGAGTCAAGTGTGACCCCAAGACATCGGGCATGCGGGGTAGGGGTATTGATGGAATTATCAACAGTTATAGAAATTTTGGGGGTGGAGACATTGGAAGAAGGGGGAAAAATAAGGAGTTCAGTTTTGGAGAGATTTAGCTTAAGGTAGTGAGAGGACATCCAAGATGAGATGTGAGAAGGACAGTGGGTGACACAGGTTAGTAAGGAAGGAGGTAGGTATGGTGCAGAGAGGTAGATTTGGGTGTCATCGGCATACAAATGGTATTGAAACCCATTGGATTTTATTAAGGAACCGACATGTAGATTGAAATGAGAAGGGGACCAAGGACAGAGCCTTGAGGTACCCCAACAGAAAGTGGTAATGGGGCAGAGGATGCTCTGGAGAAGGCTACACTAAATGTACGGTTAGTCAGATAGGAAGAGAACCACAAGAGAGCTGTGTCACAGATGCCGAAGGATTGGAGGGTTTGGAGCAGAAGAGGGTGTTCAACAGTGTCAAAGGCTGCAGACAGGTCAAGGAGGATAAGCAGAGAGAAGTGGCCTTTGGATTTTGCTGTAAGTAGGTCATTGGTAACCTTGATAATTGCTGTCTCTGTAGAGTGATGGGAACGAAATCCAGATTGCAGTGGGTCAAGAAGAGAGTTTAGTGTAAGGAAATGGGATAGACATGCATAAACTAGCTTTTCGAGGAGCTTTGAGGCAAGAGGGAGTAGGGAAATAGGGAGGTTGGATCAAGGGAAGGTTTTTTGAGGATAGGTGTGACCAGTGCATGTTTTAGAGATGAGGGAAATATACCAGTGCTGAGGGAGAGGTTGAAAATGTGTGTGAGTATGGGGGTGAGGGTAGAAGAGAGGGAGGGGAGTAGCTGTGAGGGGATGGGTTCGAGGGGACAGGTAGTGAGGTGGGAGGACAGTATAAGGGCCGAAACTTCATCCTCATTAACAGGGGCAAAAGAGCTGCATTTTTGGATATTTGGGTTTTGGGTGATCGTGAGCTTTTGAGGGGGTGGGAGATTGGAAGTATGTTGAGAGCTGATTTCACTTCTGATGGAGTCAATTTTTTAAGTGGCTTGCAAAATCTTGAGCTGAGAGAGAGGTTGTTTTAGGAGGTGGGGGTGGGAGAAGAAGAGTGTTGAACATGGAGAACAGACGTTTAGGGTTAGAGGAAAGAGTAGAGATGAGATTAGAAAAATAGTGTTGCTTATAAAGATTAAGGGCAGAATAGTAGGAGTTCAGGATGAACTTGTAGTGAAGAAAGTCAGCTGAACGCCGAGATTTCCTCCAATGTCGCTCAGCAGTATGGGAGCATCTGCGTAGGTATCATGTCAGAGGAGTATGCCCGGGCTGAGGATGAAAGTGTGGTTTCTGAGCTAAGGTTGGAGGGGCCAGAGTGTCAATGACTGATGTAAGGGTGGAATTATACTGGCAGATAGATTGGTCAGGGCAGGAAAAGTAGGAGATGAATGAGAGGAGAGGTTTGAGAGAGCTAGCGAGCTGATGCAGATCTAGTGACTTAGTGCTTTTGTGAAGTTTGGTGTGAGGGGTAGAGGGAGAGGGAGATGTAGGTAGGGAAGTGATGTTGCAAGTTAGGAGATGAGGGTCATAGAGAGGAAAAGGGGAGTTTGTTAAATTTGAAAGAGTGCATCAATAGGTGAAAATCAGATCAAGGGAATGACCATCTTTGTGAGTGGGAGAGTCAGTCAATTGTGACAGGCCGAAAGAGGAAGTTAGTTGAAGAAGTTGTATTGCAGAGGAGGCATTTGGATTGTCAAGAGGGATGTTAAAGTCGCCAAGAATGAGGGCAGGGTGTCTGAGGAAAGGAAATAAGGAAGCCAGGCAGCAAAGTGATCAAAAAATTGAGTTGGGGAGCCAGGGGGGCGGTATATGACTGCAACACATATAGAGAGGGGAGAGAATAACCGAATCATGTGTGCTTCAAATGAAGAAAATGTGAGTGAAGAGAAGGGCTGTATTTGTTGGAAGGTGCAACAAGAGGAAAGTAAAATACAGACACCACCTCCTTGTCTATTGCCAGACCTAGGAGTGTGGGTGAAATGGAGACCCCCATGTGACAGTGCAGCAGTGGATGCTGTGTCTGAAGCAGAAAGCCAGGTTTCTGTAAGAGCCAGAAGGTTAAGAGAGTGGGAGATAAAGAAATCATGGATAGAAGTGAGCTTGTTGCAAACAGAGCGAGAGTTCCAGAGTGCACAAGTGTAGGGGGAGAGTTTTTTAGATGTAAGAGGAATATAATTAAGGTTACCAGAGTTTAGTTTATGAAGTCTATTGAAAGGCACACAAGGATGTGAAATGCTAGGAGGTTGTGAGGGACCAGGATTAGGGGAGATGTCGCCAGCAGCTAGTATGAGCAAGAGGGAGAGTGACATGAGATGAGAAGCAGATTTGCAGTAATGAGACTGTTGTTTGGATGAAGTGCAGGGGGGAGAGAGAGTGTTTAGGATTAGGTAAAGTTCATGAGTACAAAAGTAAGGTGAGTATAAGAGAGATGGACGAATGAACAGTGTAGGTGGAGAGGGAGAAGGAGTAAGTGAGTAATGTAGTTTGTTATAGAGACAAGAGGTAGCAAAAAGGAGTATGATGATATTGAGCATTATTATGAAAGTGGGAACCAAGTAAACACATAAGACAGAGTGTTACAGCAGCACTTGCAAAAGGATACAATGAGATACATAAACCGTAGTATTACAAGAGTACTAGTCTTGTGTCTTGCCCCTTGCCCAATCCTTGTTCAATTCTTGTATAATTCTTAAAAATTAGTGCCTCACTTATAAAATGTGAACATTTGCTATTGTTAAAAAGTACACAGTCCTGTTTGCCTTTCTTTGATATTCAAATTTAGAAACTTACAGTTACTTTCTGGTACATAGATTTTTGCTTTGTAGGAGCTGATTAAAGTACTAGAGAGAATCCAGCTACTAAGTTTAGTTTCATTGCTCTCTTTTCCCTAGACTCTGTTAAACACTATGGGCTCCATGTATGAAGCAGCGAAAGCTGCTCCGGAGCCTTTGCGGGGCAGGTTCGCATATGCAAGCCGCTTCCCGCAATCTAAGAAGCAGCGGTCATTAGACCACTGCTTCCTACACCCTACGCCACCTCTTTGCTGGCGAGGCAAAATCACCGAGAGCATGCTCGCTCTCTGTGATTGACAGCCCCTTCAGTCGCGTGATTGGTCACTCGATTGAAGGGGGGGGCATTACACACCCCGATCAGTGTGTAATGATACATACAGGCAAGTGGATCAACAGATCTGCTGCCCATGTGTAGCGAAGGCGGGCGGACAGCTTCGCGAGTTGAGAAGCTGTCTGCCCGCCATTTAGTAAATGGCGCCCTATATTGTTAATGTTCAGTGCATCAGTTAGGGCGTGTGGTGTGCCTCTTAGCCATTGATTCCATGATGTTACATTCGAAACAGCAGCACTCCTCCTGACCCTGACAAGACACATTCTTGGATATGAAAGAGGTTTGCTGTTTGGTACAAAGTGTTTGTGAAATATTACCTGCAAAATAAGTGCAGTACTACTAGTTCCTAACCAATCACAACTACAATCTCCTAAACGGCTCCTATGATGGCTTGAACGTTCATAACCAATCACATTAAATGTACCCTTAAGCCACATTTGTAATCTAAGCATTAATATAACCATCCTCTTTACTCATAATCAACAAAGAAATCACAGAAACCCAAACCCACTCTAACAAAAAACAACATACATTACAATTATACTACTAAGTATCTATCGTGTTGATATAAATCATGAAAGTTTAATTTTGATGTTACTCTCCCTTTCAATTACAGGAAAAGTGGACAAAATAAATTATAAATGTATATTGCAAAGTATTTTTACGGTGCACAACTCAACATTTTATATAATAGAATGTTTCATGATGCCATAAAATGTAATAATTGCAGTGCCCTGGCATCTGACTTATTTCCTTATCTTTTTTTGGGCCAGGTTTAACAAAGTTCAGGTGGACAGGGATGTACATCTTCGCCCTTGTCTGCCCGGCATTGCGTCATTTATCAATAATCACTATGGCTAGTGTGCAATGCCGTCCCTCTGCTTTCGCACAGCCAATCGTGCACAAGCAAGGGCTGTCCATCTCTCTGGCCAGAAAAATCAGGGAGGATTGAGATACGCCACATAACAGGTGGCAAAGTGAATTAAAAAGCAACAGTCTGATGTTGGCGCTCTAAAGCTCATATTGGAGTTTCATAAATGGAGCTCATATTGGAGTTTCATAAATGCCTAAAATTTAGATTGCAAGTTTAACAGACCTTTTGAAAAAGCTGAAATAAAATCGGCGAGAACATGTTAAGGGAGGGTTTTCCTTAATACCCAGTTAGTTTTTAAAGAGCATTGAAACTCGAATTGCACTATTAATGAGACAAGAGTTAATAACTAAAGGAATACACTGTTAGCTTGTAACATAGTTGGCTATCGAGTGCAAATTTAGTTCTAAAACTTTCTACATTACTATTTTATACACAGCACTCAGCAAATTAGAAATTAGAGACCGCATTCCTAGCTAAACATTAAGACAGTTGAATTCCTGTAACAATGTTATACCAGCCTGTTTAGCCTATTACTTATTAACACATTTGTAACGATTAGGTTAAACGGTCAAATATTTCATCTATACTAGAATGTTTAGCCTGTCATTTATTTAGTAGTATACCTATTTAACGGTAAAACATCTAGTTTATACTGGACTGTGTAGCCTGTTATTCAGTTAGTATTATACCAACGATTAGATTAAACGGCAAAATATTCAGCATATACTAGACTGCTTAGCCTGTCATTTATCAGTATACTAACGATTAGGGTAACGGTAAAATATTCAGTCTACATTAGACTGTTTAGCCTGCCATTTTATACCAGCTGTAAAGGAATTTGTAATTATAATAGCAGTCAACCAGTTGGCATTTATATATTTTTATAACACATAGCTATTCAAAACAATATTGAATGCTGAAATGACCATTTTTGGTCATTTATAATTTTAAGTAACCAGTATCTCTTTGAATACAAAAACAAAATTAGCGCGAGGATCTAATTAAACTGTGCCGTAGTAACCAAGTATATCTGTACATCAAGTATTCCCAATCCTCAGTAGAAATATCCTACTGATGTGTCAGATCTGTTTACAATCACTACCAACTAACCTAGATAATAAAGGTTAGAATATTTGATACAAGATCTGTAAAATAAAACATTGCCCATCAACTATTGCAGAAATAGTAATTTATGAATCAAATTGGTTGGATACACTAATACACCAAATATCGTGATTAAAGTTTTGTAAAAACAATGTTCAAACATATATCCGACCTTTTTTTATGAGCAAAACTGAAATACAGCAGAAACTACAAGCTACGAGATAATACAATCAACTTAGTAAGCAAAATTGAACCATTTGGGCACATCAACTGACATAATAGTGTGACAACACTTTTATATATAAAGATACCTAGAAAATTTGTGCTATACTAAAGGACATAGATATACTAGCACACAATAGTACTCCTCAATGTACATGAAATAGAATCTAAATAAATGTCCAATTTGTTGTTATGAGTAAAAATAAAAATAATTTCTCGAGTAAAATCGAACCAGTTGGGCACAATAACTTATTTCTCCATTTTCTTTCTTAAAGTAATATTTAGACATAACACAAATTTTCAAGCAAATACTGGACAATTTGTATTACTCAGCCAGCCCTTCATCCCCAACACAGTGTTAATTTCTCCACTATATTTGTGCAACCAATACCCAATAGGTATTGGAACAAATGCAACTTGGAGTTTCTTTGTGGTTTTAATAAATACACACATACATACCAAGTATTTTTATTAAACATATAATACAATAAAAGTTAAGTTTTATTTTTACCTACTCGACCTCCATGGTTTCTCTAGTATGAAGTTTTCTATTTAAGGGGTCTCAGAAGTGCTATAACAGTGCATCCAGTCAAAAATTCCCTCTCTGGGAAATTCTCTTGACTTAAACTTCACATTTAGTTCTTTTGCACAAGCACTCTAACTCAGAAAATACAATTAAAGTCATTCTAATAGGGCAACCCCCGCTATATGTGTAGTGCGATTGCTACTTGTTCCGCACTTATACTTAACAGCTTCTCTGTAGCACTGTATGCGTAAGGTGCATTTACTAATAACTACCACTCAGAGGTAACACAGTGTTATAAAACTGATAGTAATACTACTGCTGCTACTACTACTACTAATACTGTTACTGGCCCTACTACTGCTGTTACTACTACTGCTCTTTCTATTACTAATGCTGCTACTGACAATACTACTGGTGTTACTACTACTATTACTACTGCTACCACTTATCCTGTTTTTACTACTACTGTTACTATTGCGACTGGTACCACTAGTGCTACTACTACTGGTGTTACTACTACTATTACTACTGCTACTGGCACTACTACTGCTACCACTACTGCTGTTTCTATTACTAATACTGCTACTGACAATACTACTGCTACTACTCCTGCTGTTTCTATTACTAATACTGCTACTGACAATAATACAACTACTACTACTGTTGCTTATATTACTAATACTGCTACTGACAATAATACAGCTACTACTACTGCTGTTTATATTACTTATACTGCTACTGAAAATACTACTGCTACTACTTATCCTACTGTTACTACTATTACTACTGCAACTGGCACTACTACCACTACTAATTATCCTGCTGTTACTACTACTTTTACTACTGCAACTGTCACTACTACCGCTACTAATTATCCTGCTGTTACTACTACTATTACTACTACTGGCACTACTACTGCTACTACCACTACTGTTACTACTACTACTGACAATGCTATTGCTACTACCACTGTTGGTACAAATATTAGTACTACTGCTACTGTTACTGGAACTACTACTGTTTCTACTACTATTTTTACTTCTACTAGAAATACTACTTCTACTATTATTGTTACTACTACTACTACTACTACTGCTGCTGTTACTGCTACTATTACTGCTGTTACTGGAACTACTACTGTTACTACTATTATTACTACTGCTACTGACACAACTACTGCTGTTATTATTACTATTACTACTATTAATGACAGAACAAATAATATGCTGGTACTACTACCACAACAACAACTGTTGCTGCTACTATGATCTTGATTTATAATCCATAAGCAGACATATTTTCTCCCTGCTCACACACAGCCAATCATGTGCGGGTAGGAGCTGTCAATCTTCCTAGTTAGAAGAGAGGAAGAGGTGAAGAACAGGGCAGGGCAGGGAAATCCTGAGTGCAGGTTCACTTGCGCGAAAAGCAGTCAAAGGGGAGAGAAGGGCTTGATAAATCGAGACCCATTACTGCTGCTGATACTACTGATAATAATATTTAATAAGGCTATAGTTTAGAAATTGTTTAAAATAAATAATATATATATATATATATATATATATATATATATATATATATATATATATATATATACATATATATATACAGGTGGCCCTCGTTTTACAACGGTTCACTTTACACCGTTTCAGAATAACAACCTTTTTTTCCCAGTCATGTGACTGCTATTGAAAAGCATTGAGAAGCAGTGCATTTATTAAAATAGCCAGTAGGTGAAGCTGTCCGCTTGTGTTGCAGCAAAGCCAAGCAAGCTGAAATTAATCAGTTTAACCAGATCTGAGCTATCAAGCAGATTTCAAAGGAACAAGAGCTTCCTGTCTATAAATCAGTCCAGATTGGAATGCATAGGAAGAACTGTTTTCAGAAAAATGCAAGTGAAGTCTGTGTTGTGTGATTATTTTATTATGTTTATAATGCTGTTTAGCAAATGTTTTTGTTCATTTAACTTAGTTTAATTATATATTCTGCGTTGCGTGATTATTTTATTAGGTTTATAATGCTGTTTAGCATTTAAAGTCTTCATTTCAAAGCTTTAAAAAATAATGTATTAGGTGTTACTTATGACAATTTTGAGAGGGGCCGGCAACAAATCTCCCTCACTTCCCATTGACTTACATTATAAACTGGGTTTCAATTTACAACGGTTTCGATTTACAACCATTCCTTCTGGAACCTAACCCCGGCGTAAACTGAGGGCTACCTCTATATATACTGTATATATATATATATATATATATATATATATATATATATATATAATGTTGCTATTCACACTTAGGTCAGATTACAAGTGCCACCCTAATGATAGCATGCACCACATGCACTCTCATTAACATGCAACTTTATATTACAAGTCAATTGTAAATAACAATTACCAGAGATTTTTAAAACCCGGCTGACATCACTTTATATTTTTTAATATTACAACCTCACTAAAAAGCACTGGTATTACAATTTGAAAGTTAAAGCTTTTGCTCGAATGAAAGCCGAAACTGTGCTAGAATATTTAAACTGGCTTGCGACCTGTAAACTCTAAGGATTAAGCAAAAATATATACACACATTTATACATACACATATATATATATATATATATATATATATATATATACATATATATATATGTGTGTGTGTGTGTGTATTTATATGTATATATATATATATATATATATATATATATATATATGTATTTATATATATATATCTTTGTAAATATATCTATGTATAACTATAACTGTATGTCTTAATATAGATATATACGTACAGTTTAGATATACTGTATATTTAAAAAAATATATATGTGTATATATATATATACACTAACACTGTATAGAAATATATATTTTAAAATAAAAAGTTAATTTTGTTCTGTGTGAAGAACATAGGGATGTAAAAATATTCCTAACACCTTTCGGGTTTAGTGAAGTTGGTTTAGCGTAGTGTCAGGTTAAAAGACTATGGAGAGAAGTTGCAATATCCAAAGTCCTGAAGTTAGAGGGCCTGAGTCTTTTCCTTGCGTGCTAACTTTTTGCTTTTAACTCGTAATATGCAGCTAACCAGGCCACAGTAATTTCTAATATCACTCCCCTTCCCATAATCCCCAGTCATTCTCTTTGCCTCAGTCAATGGAGGAGGTGAAGTTTGGTGTCTGAAGAAATGAAATCCTTTGAAATCCTTTATGGGGATAGTTTTCCCTGCAAGCAAGGATTTGAGTATAGCTGTAGTCCATGTCAATCTCTGTTGCAGAGTAGTGGTGGCTTTAAGCAATTAGGAAGTTGTAATGTGGTGCTTACTTTCTTTCCTAACATTTTGCTGCCCTAAGTATAGAAAGTCAGAGTTGGTTTCTCTGTTCTTTCTTTTTCCACAGGTCTCTGTAAGGAGTTTGTGCCCTTTCACGCCTTGTGAGCTGTCTTCCTGCCGGACAGCTAGACTGCAGGTAAGTGTTTTTTTGTCTTCTAGGTATGGGAGTCTTTGCACTTTAAAAGATTAATTATTTATATTCTGCAGTTTTTCGTTATGTGATTTAGTAATTCTTTAAAAAGGATTTGATAGGCAGTATGCAGGCACTATGTGATTTGGGGATTGCATGTTGGGACAAAGTGTTGCTAGATTTTTATTTTTGGCAAATGTTTGTTTTGTTTATGTGTTAATGGTTGTTGCTATGTCTTTTTCGGATTGCGCGCCTTTTTCTTGTCTGGGCTTTTCCAGATGTGCTGGTCATGTGATCCCTGTGTTTCAGTTATATGGAACGGATCGTCGTCTCTGTGTTGTTGCTGCAGTCTGTCACAGTGTATGTGCAGTTGTGTGTCAGTCTCTGTGTCCTTTTCTCCTGGAGTTGCAGTAGGCACCTCAGTATTGCTGAGGTGTAGAGGTTGTCAAGCTTTATTTTTTTTCATAACGTTTTGTTTTTATGTTTCTCTTAAAGTGACAGTTGTCCTTTATTCAAATTTATGTTTTCCTTTTTTTCATGGGGCTGATTTTTCTTAGCTATGGACATGAATAATGATGATATTGTTTTTAACGAATGTTTATTATGTTAAGAGGCACAAATTGTTTCTCCTTTGCAATTTTGTACTACTTGTTTAACTACAACGCTACTATGTAAAGACAAATGATTGCCTTATGAGCCTAATATCTCTCAGTATGATGCTGTTCAGGCAATGCCGCAGCCTTCTCCTCAAACGTCCCAAGCCCCTATGGCATCACATGCAGTGCCCTATGGTTCCTCTCAAACTCCTGGTGGGGTATATTTGCCTGCAAATTTCACCACCCAGATATCTTCTGCAGTATCTGCAGCTTTTTCTGCTTTTCCTGTTTTAGGAAAACGCAAGAGGAAAACTAAGCACTTAATAGATTGTAAGGTGACTATTTCACGAGCTACTATACAAGTCGATCTTCTTCATAACTCTAGGGAGGATGTTACCTCAGTTCTTTCTGAGGGTGAAATCTCTGATTCTGACAGTGTTAATCTTTTGTCTGAGGTGGAAGAAGTAAGCTTTAGGTTTAAGCTTGAACACCTTCATGTTTAATTAAAGGAGGTTTTGGCTACTTTAGATGATTCTGACTCGATTGTTGTAGCTAACCCTAAGAAATCTAGTAAGCTTAATAGATTCTATGATGTCTCTTCCTCTATCGAAGTGTTTCCTGATCATGTGATGAAGATTATTGTGCAGGAATGGGAAAAACCAGGGATTCCTTTCTCCCCGTCTTAAGTTTTAAGAAGATGTTTTCTATTGCTGAATCCATTATGGATTCTTGGTGCACAGTGCCTAAAGTAGAAGGGGCTATTTCTTCTCTGGCTAAGAGAACTACGATCCCTAAAGAGGATAGCTCTTTTAAGGATCCAATGGATAAGAAGCTGGAGGTATATTTGAAGAAGATGTATGTGCTTCAGGGTCTATAACGGCAAACTGCAGTTTGTATTGCCACAGTGAAAAGTGCAGTATCTTATTGGTGCAATGCTTTATCTACATCTATTTTAGAGAAAACTTTATTATAGGAAATTCAGGATAGGATTAAGGCTCTTAAGCTAGCCAATTCTTTTATTTCTGATGCTAATATGCAAGTTATTAAATTGGGGGCCAGGCTGTCTGGTTTCTCTGTCTTGGCTTGCAGGGCTTTGTGGCTTAAGTCAGCTAATGTTTCCTCCAAGTCTAAGCTTTTGACACTTCCTTACAAGGGTAAAAGGTTTGGGCCTGGACTGGCAGACATAATATTTTATATTACAGGTGGAAAAGGTTATTTTCTAAAGCAAGACTAGAAAATTAGATTTAAAGGACGTCAAAGTAATTTTCGTTCCTTTCGTAATTTCAAAGGTCAAAAGCCTTCCTCTTCCGCTTCCAAACAGGAGCAATCCAACTCCTCTTGGAGACCCAGTCAATCCTGGAACAAGATGAAGCAATCTAGGAGACCCTCAGCTGAGTCTAAGTCAGCATGATGGGTCGGCCCTCGGTCCGGAGTCGGATCAAGTGGGGGGCAGACTTTCCCTGTTTTATTGGGAGTGAATATGAGATGTCCCAGATCCTTGGGCTGCGGGCATTGTTTCTCAGGGTTACAAGATAGAATTCAATTTTCTCCCTCCAAGGGGCAGGTTTCACCTCTCAAGGTTGTCTGCAAATCAGGTAAAAAGTGACGCATTCTTGAACTGCGTTCAGGGTCTTTTCTCTCTGGGAGTGATTGTTCCAGTTCCAGTTCCAGTAAATGAACAGGGTCTAAGATTCTATTCAATCTGTGTGTTGTTCCCAAGAAGAGTTCCCTAAAGTGTCTCAACACATTTCTCAGGCTGCTGTCCTTCAAAATGGAGACCATTCGGTCCATTCTTCCTTTGGTTCAGGAAGGTCAGTTCATGACGACCATAGACCTGAAGTATGCATATCTTCATGTCCCTATTCAAAGGGATCATCACAAATTTCTGATATTCGCTTTTATTGACAAATATTTTCAGTTGTGGCTCTTCCGTTTGGCCTTGCTACAGATCCTAGAATTTTTTCCAAGGTTCTGAGGGCTCTCTTGGCAGTGATCAGGTCTCGGGAAATTGCAGTGGCGCCTTACTTAGATGACATTTTGGTTCATGCGCTATCTTTTCAACAAGCAAGCTCCCATACAGAGATCTTGTTGTCTTTTCTACGTTCCCATGGATGGAAAGTAAATCTAGGAAAGAGTTCCCTTGCTCCAGCTATAAGGGTGGTGTTCTTAGGGACTATAATAGATTCCCTTTCTATGAAAGTTTTTCTGATGAAGGTCAGGAAATTCAAAATTCTCTCTGCTTTCCTCTCTCTTCAGTCTACTGTTCGCCATCTGTAGCCCAATGTATGGAAGTAATTGGGTTGATGGTCGCTTCCATGGACATCATTCCCTTTGCATGATTCCATTTGAGAGCTCTGAAATTATGCATATTGAAGCAATAATATGGAAACCATTTTGATCTGTCCCAGAGTATAGATCTAGATGTGTTAACGAGAGACTCCCTTCTGTGGTGGTTTTCTCAGGAACATCTGTCACAGGGCACATTCTTCCAGAGACCTTCTTGGGTGATTGTGACCATGGATGCCAGCTTGCTAGGCTGGGGAACAGTCTAGGACTTGTTAAAGGTGCAGGGATTATGGACTCGGGAAGAGACTGCTCTCCCCATAAACATCTTGCAGTTGAGAGTGATTTACAATTCTCTGTTAACTTGGCCTCAGTTGCTTTAGCCCACTTTATCAGATTTCAGTTGGACAATATCACCTCAGTGGCTTACATCAACGACCAGGGAGGAACTCGGAGTTCCTTAGCCATGAGGGAGGTGGCTCTGATCATTAAGTGGGCAGAAGCTCACGATTGTTGTCTATCTGCCATCCACATTCCAGGAGTGGACAATTGGGAAGCAGATTCTCTGAGCAGACAGACATTTCATCCCATTTGTTTCTTGTTGTTATTTCTTCTGAGAGGAGAGTTTCGGAACTCTTGGCTTTGCAGTATGATTCTCCTTACCTTATCTTTCATGCGGATAAGGTGGTCCTACATATAAGGTTGGATTTTCTTCCTAAGGTGGTTTCAGTTAGGAATATTAATCAAGAAATTATTGTTCCTTCTCTTTGTCCCAATCCTTCTTCTCATAAGGAGCATCTGTTGCTCAACTTGGATGTAGTGCTTTAATTCTATTTATAGGCGACTAAGGATTTTAACAATTTTTTGCACTTTTTGTATGTTTCTCGGGAAAGCGTAAGGGTCAGAAGGCTACTGCTACTTCTCTTTGCTTTTGGTTGAGAATTATGATTTGTTTTGCTTATGAGACTGCTGGACAGCAGCCTCCTGAGAAAGTTACAGCTCATTCCACTAGGGCTGTTACGTCTTCTTTGGCTTTCAAAAATGAAGCTTCTGTGGAACAGATTTGTAAGGCTGCAACTTGGTCCTCTCTGCACACTTTTTCAAAATTTTATAAATTTGATACTTTTGCCTCAGCTGAGACCTCTTTTGGGAGGAAGATTCTTCAAGCCGTGGTGCCTTCTGTTTAGGTCCACCTGTCTTTTTTCCCTTCCTAGTCATCTGTATCCTCTAGCTTGGGTATTGGTTCCCACTAGTAATTAATGACATTGTGGACTCTCCATATCTTAGGAAAGAAAACAAAATGTATGCTTACCTGATAAATTTCTTTCTTTCCGGATATGGTGAGTCCACGACCCCACCCTTATATTTAAGACAGTTATTTTTTACTAAACCTCAGGTACCTCCACACCTTTGTGTTATTCCTTCTTCCATTTCCCTTTGGTCGAATGACTGGGGATTATGGGAAGGGGAGTGATATTTAACAGCTGTGTTGTGATGCTCTTTGTGCCTCCTGCTGGACAGGAGAGATATTCCCACTAGTAATTGATGACGTTGTGGACTCACCCTATCAGGAAATAAATAAATTTATCATATAAGCATAAATTTAGTTTTTTTACTTTGAGTGCTGTTAGTGCGAAAGTAAAGAAACAATTATCACTTACTTGTAATCTGCCCCTTAGTAGATGCACTAAATAAAACATCCACACAAACTGTTTTCTATGAAATAACAATGTGTGTGGGCTCCAAGATGGGAAGCTTCATTTAACTGGAAAGGAAAAGTAGTTGAATTATTTTCGATAAATATTAAAGGGATAGTCAACATCAGAATTTTTGTTGTTTTAAAAGATAGATAATCCCTTAATTAGCAATTCCCCAGTTTTGCATAACCAACACAATTATAATTATACACGTTTTACCTCTGTAATTACCTTGTATCTGAGCCTCAGAAGACTGCCCCCTTATTTCAGTTCTTTTGACAGACTTGCATTTTAGCCAATCAGAGCTGTCTCCATGGTAAATTCACATGCATGAGCTCAATGTTATCTATATGAAACACGTGAGCTAATGCCCTCTAGTGGTGAAAAACTATCAAAATGCATTTAGATTAGAGGCGGCCTTCAAGGTCTAAGAAATTAGCATATGAACCTCCTAGGTTTAGCTTTTAACTAAGAATACCAAGAGAACAAAGCAAAATTGGTGATAAAAGTAAATTGGAAAGTTGTTTAAAATTACATGCCCTATTTCAAACATGAAAGTTTTTTTGGACTTGACTGTCACTTTAACCAATTTTAGACCACTAATCAATTATTTCTCTAATTTACTCTGTTGCTTTCAAATGATGAGTTATGTGAAATTGATAATCACAGACTAAGAGTGACTGAAGTTTTAAAGGCAATCAACTGTTAGACTCAATTCTTATATTAGTATTTTTGATTAAATAAAATATATTACAAACAATGTACATTTCTCTTAAAAAAATTAACTTTCCTCACATTTTACACCCCCCTAATAAAATGGGGTCAATATGCAATTATAGTTTAAAAAATTGAGTCTTAAAAGCCCCAGACACTCCATGATTTTAGGCTGAGCCTTTGGTGCTGTGGGCTGTAACATTTGTGTAATAAAATGACACACAGTGTCACTATCATGGCCATGTAGGGAGGGACCCCAAGACTGAGAGAAGAGAAACACTGCCCAGGAACTTCAGGGGGGCCTAGTATAAGTTATTTTTATCTGCAACTTATCATCTATTTAGAATAGGGATTGCAGATATGAGAAAACAATTTCTTCTATCCCATAGTGTCTAATGTGTGTTTGTGTGGAGACTGTAATGTTGTGTGTGTCTTTATGCGTGTATTTAAAAAATGATTGCTAAAGATTTTGTTTTGATTTGTTATAAAGGGCTAGATTACAAGTGGACTGATCATTTATCACGCACCCGTAAATGATAGATAACCAGCCGTTACAAGTGACTGGTTAAAGGGACAGTCTAGTCAAAATTAAACTTTCATGATTCAAATAGGTCATGCAATTTTAAACCATTTTCTAATTTACTTTTATCATCAAATTTCTTTTGTTCTATTAGTATTATTTGATGAAAGCTAAGCCTAAGTAGGCTCAAACTGATTTCGAAACTTTTAAAAACCGCCTCCTCTCTCAGTGCATTTTGACAGTTTTTCACAGTTAGACAGTGCTAGTTCATGTGTTCCATAAAGGTAACATTGTGCTCACTCCCCTGCAGTTATTTTAGTGTCAGCACTGATTGGCTAAAATGCATGTTTGTCAAAAGAACTGAGCTTTTTTTGACAAGCATTCATATACAAAAAAAGGATATACAAAAAAAGTGTGTATATCCTTAAAGGGATACTAAACCCATTTTTTTTCTTTCATGATTCAGATAGAGCATGAGATTTTAAGCACCTTTCTAATTTACTCCTATTATCAATTTTTCTTTGTTCTCATGCTATCTTGATTTGAAAAAGCAGTACTGTAAGCTTTAGAGCCAGACCATTTTTTGTTCAGCACATGGGTAGCACTTGCTGATTTGTGGCTAAATGTAGCAAACCAATCAGCAGCTCTACCAAGGTGCTGAACTATAAAATGGGACGGCTCCTAACCTTTTATTACTGCTTTTTCAAATCAAGATAACATGAGAACAAAGAAAAATTGCTAATAGGAGTAAATTAGAAAGTTGCTTAAAATTGCATGCTCTATTTGAATCATGAAAGAAAAAATGTGGGGTAAGTATCCCTTTAATAAGAAAAAAATTAAAAAAAATCAGCATCTTTCATTTTGTAAAATGTAACTGCACAAAGCAGTTATAAGGGGTTAAAGTGAGGGGATGTGGGGTGTTAGAAAAATAAGTTCCTTTACATTGCATTCTATGTGGGCTGTGTAATTCCTATAAATATACATGTATATGATTATATATATATATTTATGTCTCACAGCATAAGAACAAGTCTCCCATTGGACCATATGGAAGCTCACTCTCATGAGTGCAAAGCTTCCATGCAATACATATAATTAGGTTCTCTGGTATTACATATGGAACGCAAATATTGTGCTCGCGGAAGCACAATGTTGCGCTCCACTCATAATTTAGGCCAAAATGGGCATCTGGTGTTACTAAATGGGTTGCATTAGGGATTTCTTAGGTTCTTTGAAGTTAAGCACCGTCTCTCACTTTATCAGCCCTTTTCAGATCATTTGGGATAGATAACTTTAAAACCACAGCTTTCACTGCAGCATATTACTCAGGCATCACTTAAAATACAACTAGCGAAAACGCCAAGATTTATAAAGAATATGGTACAAATTAAAAAATAACAGCAAGGCTCTAATTGCAGTCCCTTAAGTCCTTTACTTTTTAAAGTGTAATTAAAACCAATATTAAAATCATTACAATAACCTTTTTAATATAATCATTTTTGCAATACACATATAGGGGCCTATCTATTAAGCTCTGAATGGAGCTGGATGCCCCGTGTTTCTGGCGAGCCTGCAGGTTATGAAGCAGCGGTCACAAAGACCGCTGCTCCATAACACTGCCCGCCTGCTCTGAGCAGGTGGACAGGAATCGCCACAATTCAACCCGATCGAGTACGATTGGGTTGATTGACACCCCCTGCTGTGCGAGTCTGCAGGGGGCGGCATTGCACCAGCAGCTCTTGTGAGCTGCTGGTGCAATGTTAAATGCGGAGAGCGCATTGCTCTCCGCATTTAGCGAGGTCTTGCGGACCTGACCCGCACTGTCGGATCAGGTCCGCAAGACCTTTGATAAATAGGGGCCATAGTATAAAATGCTTCTAATAATAATTCACTTTTTATTTTTATTTTATTTAGATGCGGAGTATACCTAGATATGCTGTGTCTGTGGTTTCTGTCAGGTTAATGGTTAATCACTGCTGCGATACAAGGTACAAGTTCTTCGAAATTTAAGGACAGTTCAAAGTCACCTGGGCTTTGCTGTGTCTGCTGTCACCATCAATTTAAAATATAATTTAAAATACTTAGTCACATTAAACAAATAATTAAATAAATACTGAAAAAATGTATTTTATGTGTCTGCTCAGAGAGCAGGCAGTGGCGTTGATTGGGTGAATGTAGTCATTGACTTACAAGATACTGTCGCTTTAAGCACAACACTGATAAAATTCCCTGTATTTTTAAAAAATATGTAACATTTATTTTATTTATATATATATATATATATATATATATATATATATACATACATATACATTATAAGGAGCTTTTTTGTATTCTACTGTAACTTGCCAAAAAACTTTAAATATGCTTAAAATGCCTGTTTAGCTAGTTAGGGATTTAATTAGCTATTAACAGTTGTTTTCTTGCATATAATATTTAACAAAAATGTAAAATTTGTAGCTCAAACTGAATTAAACTTCCATTGTATGAAATTTAATACATTATTCTCAGAAATTAGTTAAATTCATTTTAGACTTGGGATTTTATATTTTATTATATATTACTTATGTTGGAATACAAATTTAAATAGCTGACTTTTATTAAGCTATAAACAAAATATAACTATAAATAAATCAAACTCATAGTTAATTTCATAATAAATTGTAAATCAGTTATTTCGCTTCTAATCCAGAAATATATTGTATGCCTGTTCCTAAGGGCCTGATTATCAAAAACTGGCAAGCATAGAAAGAAGCAATAAATCTACCCTGTATCTTGTGAGGTGTAGTATATGAGACTAATGTACTCAAAAGAATGATACTTTAATTCCCCTAAAACATTGTATTTTGCATTTTAAGTATAATAGTGCAGTTAGTAATTTGAATTTTAAGAAACACATTATACATGTTGTATTCCTTGGCACGTAAAATGCAAAATACAAAGTAGTGTAAAATAAGTAAAACTCACATTGTAAAAAAATATTCTATTTCACTCCTTGTAAGTGAGAAATGTAGAGAAGTCCCATTTACTAAGCTTTTAATTTCATATTTTTCATTAACAAAGTTCATTATATAAGACCTTTGCAAGAGTATCTCATTAACAATAAAGGGCAAGATTCAGTGGCGGCTCGTGGGTTATTCAAAAGGGGGTTCACCAGTTATGTAAAATAGTTTATATATATATATATATATATATATATATATATATATATATATATATATATATAATATATATAAAATATACATGTCCACCACAGGCACAAAAAGAGCTGCAAAACAGGGGAAAGCCGATAAAACAGATAAAACAGAAATATATTAAATGAATAACATTATGCAATAAAGAGACACATATAGCTAGAGCTAACACCAACAGCTTTCTAGAAAAAAATATTAAATCATATTATGTACAATTTTTCCCCATCATTTCACTTTAATTAACCATCTAGTTTGACACCCATGCTGACAGCTATGTGCCATTGTAAAATCATGACATTTCTATTAAACACCACAGAACATTTTTTGCAAAAATCGATAACCACACTATGCTGCTAAACACACAAGAAACAGAATTATCAGACAGACATGCGCGCCTTAACAGCTAGATCATGCCTGACTTCTCTCATGCCCCCCCCCCACACACACACACATACGCCAGGGCGCACAGTGTAAGAAAAGTGTATGTATTCCTTTTACAAATATGATGGCAGGGTTTCCAAGATGGCACAGAGCTGGTGCAGTTTGTGGTAACATTCAGCACACAAAGCTTATTAAGTATCACAAAATTGGAAATTAAATGTGTATAATAGTGAATGTCACACAACTTCTGCAGATATAAAGCTCATCTGGACCTAAATAGGGTCATTCATTTGGACCTAATAATATGGATCTGATAGTGAATATCATACAGCTGGGGCTAATACAGGTTACAGCATAGAAGTGTGTGCATAGAAGTGTGTGTCTCATATCTCAACTTTGTATTTCTCCCACAAGTTATGATGTCAGGTCATATTGAAAAAGAATTAGGAGCCTGATAAATGCATTTTCAGTTATTTGGCATGCAGACGGTTAGCTCAGGCTGAGGGGGGCCGAGGATGGGCCGAGGTGGGCCGGGGGCCAAAAACATTTTTGAACTGTGTCGCATTGAACTGTGTATGATACCGGATAGCCATTTACCCATTTCTCCAGAATCATGTATTTATTACTGTCAGTAATGAATAAATGATTCTGGAGAAATGGGTAAACGGCTATTCAGTATCATACACAGTTCAATGCGACACAGTTCAAAAATGTTTTTGGCCCCTGGCCCTCCTTGTCCCCCCTCAGCCTGAGCTAACCGTCTGCATGTTTCGCCTGGCCCCTACCTCAACTGAGTGCTGCCTCTGCTCTGAAAGTGACGGGACTCCAATGTTAGAGTCACAATGTTTTCAGCCCTCAGACCAGTCAGGAGGATCTGTGCGCCAAAGAAGATAAAATTTTAATTTCCTGGTGGCTGAACTGCACTCCGCCAATAGCCTCCGACCTCCCTCTTAGCTTGTCATTCAGACTCAGTCAGTAAGTTCCACCCCTGCTCCTCCTCCCGAGTCCCACACACACACAGGTCTTAGTGTGCGAGTGTCACGTGACAGCTGTTTCTCGCACACTAAGAGCTGTGCGATTAAGAAGGCTATGGGCTGGCCTGTAGGTGGCGCTGCAGTCAATGCAGTTTTAAAGTGGAAAGGGCTTTTGCCTATACTTCTATCTATAGATAGAAGTATTAGGCAAAAGCCCATTCCACACTTCAGCCTAAAACTGCAATTTTAATGTTTTATAGACAAAACTGCATTGGAGCCTGGGGATTTTTTTTATTTAGTCCACAAATAATAAAAATTTCATTAGTTTTTTTTATTTCTCACTCTTTTTTTTATTTCTTTTTTTGTTCATCAGGAGTCAGGTTGACGGGGGGTTCACGTGCTCAAGTGCTCCTATAGAGGAGCCTCCACTGGCAAGATTACAAGTAGTGCGTTATGGGTTTTCCACACAATATTGTCTTTTCGCAATCAATTTCTATTGCGCAGTTATTACAAGTCTTGAAAAAATGTGATTGCGCTGCGCATTCACCTTTTACGCAACAATCCTTTCCGTGTTCGTAGAGCTGTAGTTACCAGTTTTGCGCAACATAAAAGTTTCACAAAACACTTCCAAAATACATTATGAAGTAAAGTTACACTCTTATTAATACTGTCTAATAAAAATTATTTAAAAAAAATATTGCACACAAAAGTTATAAGGGATCAAAGATACAAGATAAAAGCAGATGCAGGGATTTTACATACATACATACACATACATAGAGAAACATGGATGTATATGTATAGACATACAGTATGTTTAACTATGGAGATAATGAAAATATTTCACATTCAATCTTTTGCACAATAAACAATATCTCAGAGGGATTTTCAAAGAAATATTTGCATATAGATCTCGAGATATCTAGACATATATATATAATTATATACATATCTCGCTATAAATAGATACATCAGTCCAAAAATCATCACATATATAGAGAAATATTTATTTAGAAATAAAAAGAACAGATTCACATTTTCATGTTCACTTTTCAAATAAAATATGTCATGGGCTTTGTGCAACAGATTTGGGTTTTTGTTTTTCTATTTGTCTTCTCTATTGACTTCCATGAGGAACATGTGAACGTGCATGTGATTTGGCTGTTTGCAGTATGTGACTTAACGCGCACAAGTTATTTGGCATCTTTTAATAGCTGCGCAAATCCCAAAAAGCCACAACGTGAGCTGGGTTTTCACAACTGATTAACCGCGTGACTTGTAATTTTGTCCAAAATGTATTGAATCTCTCTCTGTAGCTTGCAGCAGGGTCAAATTACAAGATAATAACAAAATAAGTTAAATAAATAAAAAGAAACTTGAACAACCCAAGTCCTCAAACTGGATGCGCCTGTTTCATATAGTGGAAAAGAGAAAATGTGTGTGAGTAAAGAGCAACAAAAACTGCAATTACAGTCTACTCCAGAATTTGTATTGTTTGAAAAGATAGATAATCCCTTTATTACCCATTTCCCAGTTTTGCAAACAACACAGTTATATTAATGTACTTTTTACCTCTGTGATTACCATTTTTTCTAAGCCTCTGCAAACTGACCCCTTATCTCAGTTCTTTTGACAGACATGCATTTTAGACAATCAGTGCTGACTCTAAAATAACTTCACGGGAGTGAGCATAATGTTATCTATATGACACACATGAGCTAGCAGTGTCTAACTGTCAAAAACTGTCAAAATGCACTGAGATAAGAGGCAGTCCAATGGCTTAGAAATTAGCATATGAGCCTACCTAGGTTTAGGTTTCCACAAAGAATACCAAGAGAGCAAAGCAAATTTGATGATAAAAGTTAATTGGAAAGTTGTTTACAATTGCACGTCCTATTGGAATAATCAAAGTTTAATTTTTACTAGACTAATCCCAATAAGCAGTCTCTAATGAGGGTATCATTTCCTTCTCAAAAACCAAAGCTTGAAAGGTGTTGAAGCTCAAGGTTGCTCCTTCTTCAAATCCAAAGATCTAAACTGGCACAAAGTATCACATCTACAAAATACAAATAGAAATGGGTGCCCCAATAGTACATCTATGTGAACATAAACATTCAGACTCAAGCTGAATATACTACCTACAAATAGGTTTGCATTTTACAAGAGCAGAATCTGCAGTCTGGACCTCTTATAGCCGTCCAATGAGCTCACTGCTGGCAAACTTGGTCCACTCATTTGTTGCCATTCTTGATAAACTAGTTCTCCTCTCAGATATTCATGTTACTATTAAATGACAGATAAGAATGAAACCTGAAATGGACATGGAGTGGCTATTCCCAAAATAGCACTGATTGTAGCTGCTAAAAAAAAAATATTAAAAATGTTAATACCATTAAAAATTACATAAAAACACTCAAACTGTATTAAAGCAATGGATTGTGATAATTAATTAATTAATTAATTAATTAATTAAACCTTCATAGATGATTTAATTTTGAAGTAAATGTGCAATATATTTAATAATCTGGATTAAAAATCACAGTGTTTTATGTATTTTATTTATTTTTCTCTGATTTGCAATTCCAAGCCTTGACAAATGTTCCCTGGATTTATTATTATTATTATTATTATTATTATTATTATTATTATTATTATTATTATTATTATTATATTAACAGGCTAGACTTACTGGGACAGTTTGAGCTAGTAACATGTTAGAGCATTTGAGTCAGTAAAAAAAATAAATTATATTTATATTTAAGTCTGAGTATAAAATCTGTTTTTTTGTTGAATAATTAACAATCTTAAAAAATAAGGAAAAAAACAAATTCCAAAAAAAAAAAAAAACTTCTATGGGATTTCATGACATTTTATTTCTCTAAATAATAACACAAAAGTGCATGATCTATTGAAATATTCCCTTAAAAAGTGTATAGACAAAATATATACAATAATTCAAGACAATGATTGGCATACAGTTTCATTTCTTCCTACCCCATGGTTTCTCTGTTTGACAGGTCACGTATTTTGCGCTTTAAGGACAACATTTCAGTATAGCTGGCAAGTAGTCAAACCAACAAGCATTGACATTAATTGAACCTGGCAAAATAAAAAAGCTGGGAAAAAATGGCATTGCAGCAAAAGTTTCAGGTTAACTGTTACTGCTTGGAAAGGACAATACAACTTTAGCTCCTAATAATGCTTTTTTCAAATGCTAAAAATGTCATCAGATTATTAGATCTATTTTTGTTTTTGTAAGAAATAAGCTATCAGCAATGTTGATAATTTTTTAAATTAAAAATAAAAATATGTTTAAAATGTAACCAAATAAACAATCTATAATCTGTTGTGGTGTATTTGTGCAAAACATTATGGGCTAGATTACAAGTGCCACGCTATCAAATGCGCAAGGTTTACACAGGCGTTTGAGAGCTGACAGTCGCGGTTTTGGCACCCACTCATATTTCGAATTCAGCTGCAGTTAGGTTATACCAAAATAATACCAAAATAATAAGTGTGAGCTTTTGAAAAATGATGCGTTCTATCTTTTCAAATAGCCATGAAGAAAGCTATTCAGCACTTGCATTACAAGTCGCTGGGTAATATGCATGGGGCTGTGCTTTGGAGACATTTACAGATTTTTTAACCACAGCTCCCACCTCTGGTTAAATAATAAATAATTGGGCTTCCATGTTTTCAATACGTTTCTTCTGCATATGGTCAATAATCATTACTAAGGTGCTCACATAGGTTTAGTGTACTTGAAATTAAACAAACATCACAGACAATGTATCCAGGATTACCAACTTGGCCTGTCAGTTATTAGTTATTAGTTTATACTATGTCATAAAGGATAACTCCAGGCGCTTTCACTATAAGAATCGGAAAGTTTAGAAATGCCAGCCTCAATAAAATGACATCCTGTCATATGATTCCCTAACACAGAGGATGCCTGGCCTGATCTCAAGAGGAACTTATAGAATATGGGGGGCATATCTAATGTGTGGGGGGACAGCACACTGCACCCATATTGCTCTGTGGCATCGGCCAAAACTTTCATTCTATTAATATCCACTTTTTGTGCAATGGCAACATACACATTATAAATATGTTTATGGCTCATGACTACCATATCCTTAGGCACTTGTCTGACCACAATTGGAGGCCACAAAGTGGCATCACGGATGGATTAGTGTTCAGTACTAATGCATAGTACGCATACATACATTTACAATGGACAGTACATAATTGGAGGTCCTTTTTAAATGCACTCCAACATATGTGTGTATTAAATATGTGCCAACTAAGGTTTATTTTGATCTTTGAAATGTCTCTAATGTTCTCTATATCAATAAGCACACTGCCATGTTAATGTTCATTGTCATGTCCGTGGTATCACAGCTGCACAGGGATTCTGTAGGCCCTACGCACTGACAAAATAATTATGCCCATTACACAGAAAGAGAAGTATTTCCATCACTGTGCAGCACAAGTGCACTCAGTCACTAATAGCACAGAAGGCCGGAGGTCAGCAGCAACAGTGGTGGTATCTTCACAAAGAAACTCCAAACATAAGGTTATTGACTTCATCTTCATGGAACCAAACAAATTCAGAGGTAAGCATGCTCTATTTATGCATTTCACATGCATGCTACTACAGGTGAAACTCGAAAAATTAGAATATTGTGCAAAAGTTCATTTATTTCACTAATGCAATTTAAAAGGTGAAACTAATATATGAGATAGACTCATTACATGCAAAGCAAGATAGTTCAAGCCGTGATTTGTCATAATTGTGATGATTATGGCTTACAGCTCATGAAAACCCTAATTCCACAATCTCAGAAAATTAGAATATTGTGAAAAGGTGCAATATTCTATGCTCAAAGTGTCCCACTCTAATCAGCTAATTAAGCCATAACACCTGCAAAGTGTTACTGAGCCTTTAAATGGTCTCTCAGTCTAATTCAGTAGGAATCACAATCATGGGAAAGACTGCTGACCTGACAGTTGTGCAGAAAACCATCATTGACACCCTCCATAAGGAGGGAAAGTCTCAAAAGGTAATTGCAAAAAAAGTTGGATGTTCCCAAAGTGCTGTATCAAAGCACATTAATAGAAAGTTATGTGGAAGGGAAAAGTGTGGAAGAAAAGGGTGCACAAGCAGCAGGGATGTCCGCAGCCTGGAGAGGATTATCAATAAAAGGCCATTCAAAAGTGTTGGGGACTTTCACAAGAGCCACAACACACAGACGAATCCTGGACATGGGCTTCAAATGTCGTATTCCTCTTGACAAGCCACTCCTGAACAACAAGCAATGTAAGAAACATTTTACCTGGGCTAAAGAAAAACAGACCTGGTCTGTTGCTCAGTGGTCCAAAGTCCTCTTTTCTGATGAGAGCAAATTTTGCATCTCATTTGGAAACCAAGGACCCAGAGTATGGAGGAAGAATGGAGAGGCACACACTGCAAGATGCTTGAAGTCCAGTGTGAAGTTTCCACAGTCTTTGTTGATTTGGGAGCCATGTCATCTGCTGGTGTTGGTCCACTGTGCTTCATTAAGTCCAGGTTCAACGCAGCCATCTACCAGGAGATTTTGGAGCACTTCATGCTTCCTTCCACAGACGAGCTCTATGGGGATGCTGACTTCATTTTCCAGCAGGACTTGGCACCTGCCCACACTGTCAAAAACACCAAAACCTGGTTCAATGACCATGGGATTACTGTGCTTGATTGGCCAGCAAACTCGCCTGACCTGAACCCCATAGAGAATCTATGGGGCATTGCCAAGAGAAAGATGAGAGACATGAGACCGAACAATGCAGAAGAGCTGAAGGCCGCTATTGAAGCATCCTGGTCTTCCATAACACCTCAGCAGTGCCACAGGCTGATAGCTTCCATGCCACGCCGCATTGAGGCAGTAATTGCTGCAAAAGAGGCCCAAACCAAGTACTGAGTATATACAGTATGCATGCTTATACTTTTCAGAGGTCCGATATTGTTCTACAGGTATGTACAATCCTTGTTTTATTGATTGCAGGTAATATTCTAATTTTCTGAGATTGTGGATTTGGAGTTTTCATGAGCTGTAAGCCAAAATCATCACAATTATGACAAATCACGGCTTGTACTATCTTGCTTTGCATGTAATGAGTCTATCTCATATATTAGTTTCACCTTTTAAGTTGCTTTAGTGAAATAAATTAACTTTTGCATGATATTCTAATTTTTCGAGTTTCACCTGTATGTTAGTGACATGACAGAGGCTGACATTTGGAAAGAGAAATGTTATTGATGTTAATTTTGTAATATTCGCATCTGCAATGTACTCAAATTATTCTAAAGTATTGGCCAAGTAATTGCTGTCTAAACTTTGTTTTCAAACTACATAATTCCTCCGCCATGTTTAACGAGTAATCATAATGCACGCACATGTTTATATAGTAGTCTCCAACATGACTTTTACTCAGTGTACTAGTTTCAGTTTCTGTGTTCTGAGTTACCCATGTTTCAAGGTGTACATATGGTAACAGGACAGAACACATACTGTATATTGGGGCTGGAGATCACTATTCCTGTTCCCCTCTGCACACCCTGTGTCGTAAGTGTCCATAAAACCATGGCCGAGTTGTCAGCTCTAGATGCTCTCCAGTGATCATTGCAAACTGTAATAAAGATGTAAATCCAATTGAAGTGACTGTAGTCCTTTCTAGTCATGACCCTATAATCATATTGTGTATATGCACATGGTAGATGTGTTAATATGCAGATGTTTTTGTAAGTGGTTTTCTAAAACAGTAATGGTTATCACCATTTTAATTAATTAGTCCATTTTAGTTGATTTTTTTTTTTATATTCCCTCAATTCATGATGTTTTTGTAAGTGGTTTTCTAAAACAGTAATGGTTGTCACCATTTTAATTAATTAGTCCATTTTAGTTGATTTTTTTTATATATATTCCCTCAATTAATGATGTCACAACCCAAGCAGGCCTTTGAGCACATAAGTAGTGAAGTATCGTAGAGAATCCCATTGCAATAATATACTCTATATCATAAATAGCACAATTAAGCAATGCGCATGGCTTGCGATACTAAAATCTCATCAGTGCAATTTACAGGTTCGTATTTTGATTTTACAATCATCACGTGTTATTTAGAAAAAGGTTCTCATATTTCTCAACTTTTTCTTCACATATATTTCTTCCATCTAATTGTGCAAGAACATATGCAGGGCCTGTGCTAGGATTTTTGGCTACCCAGTCAAAGACACATTTTGCCTTCCCCAATCCCTTGAATAATGATATACCCTGCCATTACTGCATCTTAACAAAATGTTCTTATCATTTTTTAAAGGGACAGTCTAGGCCAAAATAAACTTTCATGATTCAGATAGAGCATGTCATTTTAAACAATTTTCCAATTTACTTTTATCACCAATTTTGCTTTGTTCTCTTGGTATTCTTAGTTGAAAGTTTAACCTAGGAGGTTCATATGCTAATTTCTTTTCAGATTGCATTTCAACAGTTTTTCACCACTAGAGGGTGTTAGTTCACGTATTTCATATAGATAACACTGTGCTCGTGCACGTGAAATTATCTGGGAGCAGGCACTGATTGGCTATACTGCAAGTCTGTCAAAAGAACTGAAAAAAGGGGCAGTTTGCAGAGGCTTAGATACAAGATAATCACAGAGGTTAAAAGTATATTATTATAACTGTGTTGGTTATGCAAAACTGGGGAATGGGTAATAAAGGGATTATCTATCTTTTAAAACAATAAAAATTCTGGTGTAGACTGTCCCTTTAAGCAGTTATGGATGACAATTTTATCTATAATGATAGAGAAAATAGATTTCAGTTAACATATCAAACTCTTGACTGTTAATCTGATTTATTATAACTATAATAGCTATAATGGTTTATTTCTGCATGACATATAACAAAGTGGTAGCTCTGCACAACATAGCAAATCAGCAGATGTGCTCTACATAATGACTCAAGCAGTGGTGACAACATATAGAACACACAAACCTGGAGGCAGGATGAACTGTTTTCTTTTTCACAACTATACCTAGACTGATACTAGTCTAACAGGAAAAATGATCAAGCTGCAGAGAAGCTGTACACACACAATTGCCACTAGGCAAAATTTTAAACTGTAGAAGATCTTTAGTGTTCAATCCTGCTCCCTGATCTTGGGCAACCAATTGAATGAGAGCAGGGCCTGTCAATCACCCCAAACAATTAAGTTTGAGGTGATTTTTTTCTGTCATCAAGTATAATAAGCAGAGACTGCTTCTTAATTCATAGTTGCAAACTAAATTTTAGCTTCAAGATTTCAGAAGCCGTAAATGCATCTTGATTCATTTTCCCATAAGTTTACATTTTTAAAGTACTACAATAGATTACAGTAACTTGCAATGAGGTGCTGGCAAATACTGGCCAGGGGACCAATACAATTCACACTTATTTTAGACTGCATGTTGATGATAATGATTGCAATGATAATCTTTACACTAATAAAAACAACACTGCACTTTGTGATAATGCGAGGCATCTATACACTAATAAACATGCTGCACTGCATAATTAATGCAGAGTACCAATATGCTGATAACATATATGCTGCACTGCACAGCAATGGGGAGAGTTTGTACACTAAAAAACAGAACAGACAGCCCTGTATTACTGATGATGGGTTCCTCAACCTCTTGCAGGATATGAAAAGTTGGAGAATTGCTAATGCTCCTACGAGTACCCATCAGCCCAGTAACCCCCATTAGGCTATAGGTGGAGGCAAGTCACACTGCTGCCACCAGCTCCTCTAACTTTTATGAAAGCAGCTAAAGTTTTAGGGGCTTCCAGCTGCTTCCAGTTGTTCTTGCTGACCTGTACTTTCTGCCGCCCTTTGCTTCTGGGGAGCTCCCTTCCATTTTAGCCATTATGCCACCATACAATGAAGCCTAAATTAGGCAGCAAAAAAAAAAAATATACACAAAAAAAAAACTATGTCATGGACTAGATTGTTGCCCCCACCTCCAGGGGCACCTTTAGACGGTTGCCTAGTCTGCCTATATTGTTGAATTCATCCTGAACATTCATGCCATTAAAACTGTTTCCCTGATGGTAGGAATTGTTTTTAAATGTATACATTTCAATAACCAGCGATCCAGCAATTTCACTGTCAGTTGATTGTCTGCAAACAAGTATATAAGCTCTACTTTTGTTCTTGACCATATTTAACCCATAAAAGTGTAATATAATAAAAAAACGTTTTTTTACTGCTGCTGGCTTATAACAATAGCTACTACTTTAACTTCATTTTAAGTTTAAAGGTACATGAAATCCCAAAATTTTCTTTCATGATTCAGATAGAGAATACAATTTTAACCCCTTAATGACCACAGCACTTTTCCATTTTCTGTCCGTTTGGGGCCAAGGCTATTTTTACATTTTTGCAGTGTTTGTGTTTAGCTGTAATTTTCCTCTTACTCAATGACTGTACCCACACATATTATATACCGTTTTTCTCGCCATTAAATGGACTTTCAAAAGATATCATTATTTTCATCATATCTTTTCTAACTTTTTATCATATCTTTTCTAACACTTTTTCTAACTTTGACCCCCAAAATCTGTTATACATCTACAACGAATAAAAAAAACCGTGCTAAATAGTTTCTAAATTTTGTCCTGAGTTTAGAAATACCCAATGTTTACATGTTCTTTGCTATTTTTGCAAGTTATTGGGCCATAAATACAAGTAGCACTTTGCTATTTCCAAACCACTTTTTTTCAAAATTAGCACTAGTTACATTGGAACACTAATATCTTTCAGGAATCCCTGAATATCCATTGACATGTATATATTTTTTCTAGAAGACATCCCAAAGTATTAATCTAGGCCCATTTTATTTACAAACAACTTATGCAATTATAGCATAAATGGTTGTAAAGGCTTCTCTGGGATCCCCTTTGTTCATAAATAGCAGACATATATGGCTTTGGCTTTGCTTTTTGGTCATTAGAAGGCTGCTAAATGCCACTGCGCACCACACGTGTATTATGCCCAGCAGTGAAGGGGTTAGTTAGGGAGCATGTAGGGAGCTACTAGGGTTAATTTTAGCTTTAGTGTAGTGTAGTAGACAACCCCAAGTATTGATCTAGGACCATTTTGGTATATTTCATGCCACCATTTCACCGCCAAATGCGATCAAATTAAAAAAAAAGGTTACATTTTTCACAATTTTAGGTTTCTCACTGAAATTATTTACAAACAGCTTGTGCAATTATGGCACAAATGGTTGTAAATGCTTCTCTGAGATGCCCTTTGTTCAGAAATAGCAGACATATATGACTTTGGCGTTGCTTTTTGGTAATTAGAAGGCCGCTAAATGCTGCTGCGCATCACACATGTATTATGACTAGCAGTGAAGGGGTTAATTAGGTAATTTGTAGGGAGCTTGCAGGGTTAATTTTAGCTTTGGAGAAGTAGGATAAACCTATAAAAGATGTGTAACAAGAAAAGCACTCTGCATCTCTTATTGAGCCAAAATGGGTCACTGATTGCTAGAATATAGGTACTTGAGTTGGAATATATATATATATATATATATATATATATATATATATATATATATATTTATTATCCCATTAGGGGAAAACATGGAGAGGTTAAAATTTTAATTTTATTGGTTTTCACTTAAAATTGGGAAAGACACCATTAAAAACAGTAGTGAGATCTAATCCACCAGGTCTGTGAAAGCTTCTTTGCTCGGTAGAGATTCGGTAGAGAATCTCTACCAAGCAAAGAAGCTTTCACAGACCTGGTGGATTAGATCTCACTACTGTTTTATATATATATATTTTCCAACTCAAGTACCTATATTCTAGCAATCAGTGACCCATTTTGGCTCAATAAGAGATGTGTGCTTTTCTAGTTACACATCTTTTTTAGGTTTATCCTACTTCTCCATAGTTTCCTCAGTGTACAGCACCTATTCCACAATATTATTGTTATTAAATTATTAATAATCACATAGTGGACATCTCTCCTCTAGTGGTGCCATTCTCCCTTTCCTCCTTTACTTCCCATTCCCTTTAATTTTAGCTTTAGTGTAGAGATCAGCCTCCCACCTGACACATCCCACCCCCTGATCCCTCCCAAACAGCTCCCTTCCCTCCCCACCCCACAATTAATCCCGCCATCTTAAGTACTGCCAGTACTAAAATAATAATAAAAAAATATATATATATATATATATATATATATATATTAGCATATTTACATATGCTGCTGTGTAGGATCCCCCCTTAGCCCCCAACCTCCCTGATCCCCTCCCCCCAAAAAACAGCTCTCTAACCCTCCCCCTCTGCCTTATTGGGGGCCATCTTGGGTACTGGCAGCTGTCTGTCAGTACCCAGTTTGCAAAAAAAAAAAAAAATTTTGTTTTTTTTCCTGTAGTGTAGCTCCCCCCCCAGACACAGAAAAACCCCCAGCACCTGACTTTTAATCCCCTTTTTACCCAATTTTATTATACATTTTTCTGTAATGTAGCAGTTCCCACCCGCTCTTTCCCCATGCACGCACCATCCCCCGCCCTCCCATGCACGCGTGCGAGTACATGCGCGCCCACGATCCCGCCCCCCTCCAGATCACCAGGGCCATCGATGGCCGCCTCCCAAGTCGGCTCCCACCCATCAACGATACCAGCCATCGATGTCCGGTGCAGAGGGCCACAGAGTGGCTCTCTCTGCATCGGATGGCCATGCAAGGTTATTGCAGGATGCCTCCATATTGAGGCATCACTGCAATAACCAGAAAGCAGCTGGAAGCGAGCAGGATCACTTCCAGCTGCTTTCCACACCGAGGACGTGCAGGGTACGTCCTCAGGCGTTAACTGTCTTTTATTTGAGGACGTACCCTGCACGTCCTCGGTCGTTAAGGGGTTAAACAACTTTCTAATTTACTTCTATTATCTAATCTGTTTCATTCTCTTGGTATCATTTGTTGAAGGAGCAGCCATGCACTACTAGTTTCTAACTGAACACATGGGTGAGCCAATCACATTCAATATATATATGCAGCCACCAATCAACAGCTAGAACCTAGTTTCTCTGCTGCTCATGAACTTGCCTAGATAAACCTTTCAGCAAATGATACCAAGAGAAACAGATTAGATAATAGAAGTAAATTAGAAAGTTGTTTCAAACTGAATTCTCTATCTGAATCATGAAAGAAAAAAAATTGGGTTTCATGTCCCTTTAACCCCTTAATGACCAAGGACGTACGCCACACGTCCTCAAAAAAAATACAGTTAATGACCGAGGACGTGTGGCGTACGTCCTTGGTCTGGAAAGCAGCTGGAAGCGATCCTGCTCGCTTCCAGCTGCTTTCCGGTTATTGCAGTGATGCCTCGATATGGAGGCATCCTGCAATAACCCCCCTTGGCCATCCGATGCAGAGAGAGCCACTCTGTGGCCCTCTCTGCACCGGACATCGGTGGCCGGTATCGTTGGTGGGTGGGAGCAAGTCTGGGAGGCGGGTGGGCGGCCATCGATGTGATCAATGAAGAGAAGGGGGGCGGGATCGGGGGCGGAAGCATCGGGAGCGCACACGGGAGCGCGCGCGTGCACGGGGGGGGGGGGGGGGGGGGGGCGCGTGCACGGGGCGGGAGCGGGAGGGAACCGCTACACTACGGAAAAGTTGTGTGTGAAAAGTTAAAATAAAAAATAAAAAAAATGCTACAAATAAACATCTAAGGGATCTGGAAGGGGTGGGGGGATGGTCTTGGGGGGGGGGAAAGCTACACTACAGAAAAGGGATTTTTTTTAAAAAAAAAAGGCACATTTGTTACTAAACTGGGTACTGGCAGACAGCTGCCAGTACCCAAGATGGCGCCCATTAAGGCAGAGGGGGAGGGTTAGGGAGCTGTTTGGTGGGGGATCAGTGAGGTTGGGGACTAAGGGGGGATCCTACACAGCAGCATATGTAAATATGCCAAAAAAAAACAAAAAAAAAAGCCCAAGTATAGCTTTTATTTTAGTACTGGCAGAGTTTCTGCCAGTACTTAAGATGGCGGGGACAATTGTGGGGTGGGGGAGGGAAGAGAGCTGTTTGGGAGGGATCAGGGGGTCTCATGTTTCAGGTGGGAGGCTGAGCTCTACACTAAAGCTAAAATTAACCCTGCAAGCTACATAATTAACCCCTTCACTGCTAGCCATAATACACGTGTGAAATGCAGCGGCATTTGGCGGCCTTCTAATTACCAAAAAGCAACGCCAAAGCCATATATGTCTGCTATTTCTGAACATAGGGGATCCCAGAGAAGCATTTACAACCATTTGTGCCATAATTGCACAAGCTGTTTGTAAATGATTTCAGTGAGAAACCTAAAATTGTGAAAAATTTTACGTTTTTTTTAATTTGATCGCATTTGGCGGTGAAATGGTGGCATGAAATATACCAAAATTGGCCTAGATCAATACTTGGGGTTGTCTACTACACTACACTAAAGCTAAAAGTATCCCTAAAAGCTCCCTACATGCTCCATAATTAACCCCTTCACTGCTGGGCATGATACACGTGTAGTGCGCAGTGGCATTTAGCAGCCTTCTAATTACTAAAAAGCAACGCCAAAGCCATATATGTCTGCTATTTCTGAACAAAGGGGATCCCAGAGAAGCATTTACAACCATTTAAGCCATAATTGCACAAGCTGTTTGTAAATAATTTCAGTGAGAAACCAAAAGTTTGTGAAAAAATTAGTAAAAAAGTGAACAATTTTTTTTATTTAATCGCATTTGGCGGTGAAATGGTGGCATGAAATATACCAAAATGGGCCTAGATTAATACTTTGGGATGTCTACTAAAAAAAAATATATACATGTCAATGGATATTCAGAGATTCCTGAAAGATATTAGTGTTCTAATGTAACTAGCGCTAATTTTGAAAAATAATGGTTTGGAAATAGCAAAGTGCTACTTGTATTTATGGCCCTATAACTTACAAAAAAAGCAAAGAACATGTAAACATTGGGTATTTCTAAACTCAGGACAAAATGTAGAAACTATTTAGCATGGGTGTTTTTTGGTGGTTGTAGATGTGTAACAGATTTTGGGGGTCAAAGTTAGAAAAAGTGTGTTTTTTTCAATTTTTTCCTCATATTTTATAATTTTTTTTATAGTAAATTATAAGATATGATGAAAATAATGGTATCTTTAGAAAGTCCATTTAATGGCGAGAAAAACGGTATATAATATGTGTGGGTACAGTAAATGAGTAAGAGTAAAATTACAGCTAAACACAAACACCGCAAAAATGTAAAAATAGCCTTGGTCCCAAACGGACAGAAAATGGAAAAGTGCTGTGGTCATTAAGGGGTTAAGCTGCTGTTCAGTTGCTTTGAAGACTTCCCCTTATAGGGAATAGAGAGTTAAAAAAATCCTAATAAAGGGACACTGAACCCAATTTTTTTCTTTCATGATTCAGATAGAGCATGGAATTTTAAGCAACTTTCTAATTAACTCCTATTATCAAATATTCTTCATTCTCTTGGTATCTTTATTTGAAATGCAAGGATGTAAGTTTAGATGCCTGCCCATTTCTGGTGAATAACCTGGGTTGTTCTTGCTGATTGGTGGATAAATTCATGCACCAATAAAAAAAAGCTGTCCATAGTTCTGAACCCAAAAAAAAGCTTAGATGCCCTCTTTTTCAAATAAAGATAGCAAGAGAACGAAGAAAAATTGATAATAGGAGTATATTAGAAAGTTGCTTAAAATTGCATGCTCTATCTGAATCACAAAATGGTTCAGTGTCCCTTTAAGGAAAGATTAAGGAACTTCCTCTTACAATTTTGATATACCTCATTGCAGTGGTTTATTTTCAAACATATGAGTCTACCCCTTGTTACCATTTTTATTATATGCCTGAGATCTCAAGAATTTTCATTTAAAAAAGTATTGCTAGATATTATACAAATTTTTAAGATGTGATCATGTTTAAAATTCATAAAGGTTTGCTTCATTTAGTTTTTCTACCATTCTTCTTAATCGACTTTCTTTTCATTAACATATATAGTTGTGTTAAGAACCACAGCACATGATATCTCACACAGTAACATGAAAAACAATTACAATCATGAAACTCAGTGTATGAGATCTTGCACAGCAACAAGGAAAACAAGAATTTCAGGCATGAGCCCCAGTACATGGTATCTTACAAAGCAATGTAAAAAAGCAATAATTATGGTGGGGGTGTCTGCACAGCGTCAACGACAGGACGCATTCTTGAGAGTTCTGGAAGATTATCTATTAATCCGACGATTTTTAGATCCCTAAGACAACATCCACACAAAAACTCAAGATATAATTCTTCCTCAAGACATTGGGAATAATTTGAAACCACTTTTGTTGTTTATATGATACCGAGCTACAATTTGGACATTCATGGCCTAAAGAGGCGGCTTATTAATAGGCAGCATTCCCCCTCTGATGTACCACGGTTTTTGTACATCACTGGAACATACAATCTTTACTTCTCGGCTGACTCTTGAACTCAACATTGAATACAAAACACTATCATCTTACAAGAATTAGTGATTCGGCAGATATGGGTAATCAAGATATACTTCGACGGCTAGATGCTCTTTATATGAAGCTGGAAAAGTTACTACAAAATCTATACGATAAGGCATTGCCAGCAGAAGCTTGGGAGCGATTTGCAATAACCACTGCAACATGCAAGCAGCCTTCACATGACTGTGAGGACTCAACCGGACAAGCAATAACCCTTTATACTATGAACAACTCATATACTCCTTACACAATGAAGCTCACACCTTCAGAGTCAAGTAAAGATACAGCGCCAGCAGATATGAAGTCACAGGCTGTGCCGAAGGGCCCCGGTGCGACTGTAATAAAATCTAGTTCTTCGACATCGCATATAAAGACCACCGCCTCCTCTGATAACAGTGAGTTGTTCTCGATATTGCCTAGCAAGCTGACAAGACCTGATCTAGTGAGGATCATTCTAGAACCAGATCAGAAACCCTGTACCATCCAACTAGTTCCACCACGTGTTGGGACTAGGAAAAACACATACATTGAGATGGAAGCTGACGAGACAGGCCATGCTTCAGAAGTTACGCTTAAAGGGACACTGAACAAAAAAAAATTTCACTTATGATAGAGCATGCAATTTTAAGCAACTTTCTAATTTACCCCTATTATCAATTTTTCTTCATTCTCTTGCTATCGTTATTTGAAAAAGAAGGCATCTATGCTTTTTTTTGGTTCAGTACATTTTTGCATTTCAAATAAAGATACCAAGAGAATGAAGAAAATTTGATAATAGGAGTAAAGTAGAAAGTTGCTTAAAATTTCATGCTCTATCTGAATCACAAAAAATTTGGGTTCAATGTCCCTTTAAGCTGATCTTTTCTAATCATTCGACAGGTGGGATAAACACTATAGAACCTATTCATACTATGCACCTGACTTCACTGCGGCAATTGCAGAGGAAATATTTTGGTATATGGAGTCGCGCTCATTCTCAAGGAATGCTATCAGTTAACGCCATTATGAGACACCTCATTTTATTTAGTGGCTTCTTTTCACATCTACAAAGACGCCTCTATGAGACTGCTGAATATGGACTGCTACCGCTTCTTACATACCAGCACAAATAGCAGGAGCATTAAAATGCCAGGTTATAAGATTGCTTTATTAGTTATGAATATTACAGTTTAATCCGCTCATTATAATAGTAAACCAGACTCAATACATTTTGTTGGTTTAATGTTGTTTTATAGTTCTAGAAAAAACAACACATAGCAAGTAATACGCCACATACTCTCTTTGAATTATTGTATAGAATTTGGAGCTGAAATCACTAATAATGCATGTATAGCCAATATTGTTGTTTGTTCAATACCCTTAACCACATTCAAGTGTTTCTTGCAAGGGCTGGTGGGGGGAACTGCCGGCGGGGTATATGTAATACCCCGATGTGCGAGGTGAAATTACGGGCAGCGCAGGTTCCCACACTTGCGCCGAAACCTGCGCCGTATATATATCGGATCGCGCCCCATATGTGTAAAGCTGGGAGCTACACCTTAAGAACAACATAGAAAGTTGCTTCAAAAGTTATGCATTACATAACTGGTTTATATGCATACTCACGTAACCTCTAAGAGGAACATAGCATTGTATTATGATAGTTAAAGAACAAATGTTAGTATTAAAGTTAGACGTCATAGTCAAGACATCCCTTATCACTCTTTACATACCACAACCTACCTACATATAGCCCTTAATTACTTGATATAAATACTCAAAACCAGAAGGTTTAGTTGGAGTAATTTCTCCCATATAACTTCCATAATTTCTTCTCCCCATCATTTGATACATACAGGAACCTTAGTGAGATCCACAGCCCTGACGTAGGGGAATAAGATGTATAACCATACTCTCAATGTTGTTTCTTTAGTTTTGTTGATTGCATAATCAAGTGTTGTATATATTTTTGAGTATGTCCAGTGATGGTACTTGCATCTTTACAACAAAAAGCTTATGGTACTTGTATTCTCATTTTCTCTCAAAAAAGCTATAATTACAATCACAACACTTAGGAAACATGCTTGCTATTTTTTTTTTTTTTCTTAAAGTTAACATTCGTAAAATATTCATTTTTCTTTAGGTTAAAATAGCCTTTCTGTAAAGAGGTGACTCAGAAACTGCATAGAAGCAAATAAGAAGCGGATCTGGCTTTGGTTAAGAGTAGAGGTTTAGTTATCACAGGGCTAACTTCCCGTAAAACCCTTGGGTGTATTCCATCTGGGCCTGGAGTTTTATTTACCTTAAAATTATCCATTTTCGCCTGATATCCTCTAGAAGTAGAAAACAAGTGTAAGAAAGTGATGTGACCAAACTTAGAAACTGTACTCTCTCTCTCTCTCTCTCTCTCTCTCTCTCTCTCTCTCTCTCTCAAAATTGCAGATGTAACCAATTAATATAGGAAGAGAAACTGAGATGTACTGTACAAACAGTGCAAAACAAATTACCTTTAAGTAAATTTGGAGTTGAACTCTCAGGACCAGATTTATTAAAGACTGGTCAGACAGAAACGTATATTTTTCCGCTGTCCACCTGGTATTGCACCTGGCAGGTAGCAATAAGCTGCAAGATATTTATCAATGCACTCTCACAGAAGTGTACAACTATGCCCACTGCTCGCACGCAGCCGATTGTGTGCATACAGGAGCTGTAAATCTCCCCGGTCAGAAATGTCCATGGGAATTGATATATGCCATGTCACAGGTGGCATAGTGGGTTAAGAAGCAGCGGTCTGATGAGGCTGCAAAGCTCATATTGTAGCTTCATAAATGGAGCCCTTAGTCTTCTCTGTGTTAGTTTCAAGTGGCTTAGTGGTTAGGTTTGCAAACTAGCAAGCATAAGATTGAGAGGACATGATCCGATATAGTTGATCATGTCTGCTGCACATTGATAAATGCCAACAGCATACTCTCTCTGCAGTTATCATTGCACTAGCAGTTCTTGTGAACTACTGGTGCAATACAGCCCCCTGCAGATTCACGGCCTATCGGCCGCTAGCAGGGGGTGTCAATCAACTAGATCGTATTCGATCGGGTTTATTTACAGTATCTCACAAAAGTGAGTACACCCTTCACATTTTTGCAAATATTTTATTATATCTTTTCATGTGACAACACTGAAGAAATGACACTTTGCTACAATGTAAAGTAGTGAGTGTACAGCCTGTATAATGTGTACATTTGCTGTCCCTTCAAAATAACTCAACACACAGTCATTAATGTCTAAACCGTTGGCAACAAAAGGGAGTACACCCTTAAGTGAAAATGTCCAAATTGGGCCCAAAGTGTCAATATTTTGTGTGGCCACCATTATCTTCCAGCACTGCCTTAACACTCTTGGGCATGGAGTTTACCAGAGCTTCATATGTTGCCACTGGAGTCCTCTTCCACTCCTCCATGACGACACCATGGAGCTGGTGGATGTTAGAGATCTTGCGCTCCCTCACCTTCCGTTTGAGGATGCCCCACAGATGCTCAATAGGGTTTAGGTCTGGAGACATGCTTGGCCAGTCCATCACCTTTACCCTCAGCTCCTTTAGCAAGGCAGTGGTCATCTTGGGGGGGTGTTTGGGGTCATTATCATTTTGGAATACTGCCCTGCCGCCCAGTCTCCGAAGGGAAGGGATCATGCTCTGCATCAGTATGTCACAGTACATGTTGGCATTCATTGTTCCCTCAATTAACTGTAGCTCCCCAGTGCCAGCTGCACTCATGCAGGCCCAGACCCTGACTCTCCCACCACCATGCTTGACTGTAGGCAAGACACACTTGTCTTTCTACCACACACGCTTGACACCATCTGAAACAAATAAGTTTATCTTGGTCTCATCGGACCACAGGACATGGTTCCAGTAATCTATGTCCTTAGTCTGCTTGCCTTCAGCAAACTGTTTGCAAGGTTTCTTGTGCATCATCTTTAGAAGAGAATACCTTCTGGGACGACAGCCATGCAGACCAATTTGATGCAGTGTGCGGCGTATGGTCTGTGCACTGACAGGCTGTCCCCCCACCCCTTCAACCTCTGCAGCAATGCTGGCAGCACTCATATGCCTATTTCCCAAAGACAGATGTACAATGATGTGGTAAACCAAGCGCTAATGGGTACACCTTAAGCTCTCTTCCAAAAGTCCCCTAGTGGACTTAGATAGGTAACAGATATATAGAATAGGGAAGTGAGCGCTATAAGCAAAAAGGCTAAGGTGGATGTGATATAATTTAAAATTTTAATTTATAGCAATCAATTAAAATCAATTATAATACAATTTAATGGTAAAAAACTTCATGGATCCATGATATACATATAAACCGTAAAATTTAACCCCTTAATGACCACAATGTACTCTGTATGTCACTGGTCGTTAAGGGTTTTTTCAGGACATAATAGCACAAGTGTAGCAAGAACACACTATTAATCCACTCTCTCCAGCAGGCTTTGTGGAATAGAGCAGTCTCAACACTGGTGGCAAGACTGCGCTATAAAACAATCAAGTCCCAAAAAAAGGCCAGTGACATACAGGGTACGTCGCTGGTCCTTAAGGGGATAATGAATACAATAGATAAATACAATGCAATTTGATATTCACAATGAGGTAGTGTGTAAATAGCTATTCATATCTATATAAAATGTTCCTAAAAGGTGACTTCATGATAGAGGTTGGGAAATTCTCACTCTGTTATAGAGAAACTTAAAATGTTACAAGTGATAGAAAAGCCTTCCTTGGTGGTGTTGATTCCGTGTGTTTGTGTTGTAAATCCAAACGTTCAAAATGTCCAATAAAAAGTTCCAAATAAAAAGTTCCAATAAAAAATGTATATAAAAAGACCATTACTTTTCTTTTTGTATTAAGGACCTCACTATTTCATCTGGAAATATCATTTAGCTTTTTGTACACTTTGTTTCACCCTTTTGGATATTTTATATGCAGAAACTCTCTTCTACAGCACCACATAAAGCCTTTGTCTACAGCACTAATTTCCCTATTTTTATGATTTTGATTTTTGAAGACACATCAGGAGATTGTTGTAATCACCAATTATTTTTTTAACACACGTATATATGCATTTTTTATTGGAGCTTTTTATTTGGAACTTTTTATTGGACATTTTGAACATTTGGATTTACAACACAAACACTCGGAATCAACACCACCAAGGAAGACTTTTCTATCACTTGTAACATTTTAAGTTCCTCTATAACAGAGTAAGAATTTCCCAACCTCTATCTTGAAGTTACCTTTTAGAAACATCTTATTTAGATATGAATTGCTATTTACACACTGTATGTTAAACATCTATTTGTAACATTTCTGTACATGTCAACGAAGTGTAATATTTTTATGCATAACCACGGTGTGGTCAATGCCGTGACTACCTCATTGTGAATGTCAAATTGCATTGTATTTATCTATTGTATTAGTTATATTTTACTGTTTATTAGTGATGTCCCGAACTGTTCGCCCACGAACGGTTCACAGCGAACATAGGTTGTGTCATCATTGTGGAAACTTTGACCCTTTATGTCACAGCCGCCTGACACATTAGAGCCAATCAACATCAGACACTCCCTCACAGACCCTCCCAGCTACTCGGAATCCGCCATTTTAGACTCATAACGACCTTGCTTTCTTAATGAGAGGACGTGTTGTGTTTTTGCTCCTGACATTAATAGGAAAAACATAGCTAGGCTAGTGTATTTACAGTCCAGAAGGACTCCACCCATCTCTGCTGCAAGCACAGCACCCCAAAAAGCCCTTTTTAGGGCTATATTTCGTGCCATTTTTTTTTTTTTTTTTCGTTTTTTTTATTAGCATTTGCCTGGCTTTCAGCTGTGTGTTTAAAGCTCACAGCATATGCTGTGACTACTGCCACCACTGATATCTCCCTAACAACATTAGTTTAAATTTAACTAACCAAAAAATGTAATTATTTTTCTAGTGTAATTTTTTTTCATTTTCTATCAGGCCAGTGTCACACAGCATATACTCTGGTTCATTGCTCTGTGCCAGCCAGCAGCCACCAGTGTTAATATCCATTTATAACATTATTTTAAATTAAAAAAAAAAAAAATTGCTAGTGTAATCTAATTACATTTACTATCAGGCCTGTGTCTGTCAGGCTCACTCAGCATTAATATACCTCATTTTTTTCAGTCTTTTGGTTAATTGGTCTGTGCCAAGCAGCCACCCAGCACTCATATCTATTTTTCTTCACCTTAATTTTAATATAAAAAAAAAAAAGTTTAAATTTGTTTGCTAGTGTAATCTAATATAATTTTCTATCCGGCCTGTGTGTTTTGCTGACATACAGAGCCTACTGTGTTTACTTGCTGCCCTCCCTAGTCCTTGAGCCATAACTCATATGTGTTTAACCGTTTTTTAATTCCCCCCCCAAAAAAAAAAAATTTCAATCATTTTTCTAGTGTAATCTAATAGTATTTTCTATCAGGCGTGTGTGTATCTGACTTACAGAGCCTACTGTTTTTAATAGCTGCCCTTCCAAGGCTATCAGCCACGACTCATATGTATGTGCTTAACCTTTTTCTTAAAATTTCCAAAAAAAAGTCTTTAAATCATTATGCTAGTGTAATCTAATTGTATTTTCTATCAGGCCTGTGTCTAACTGTCTATCTGACTTACACAGCATACTGTTGTTAATTGCTGCCCTATGTAGCAGCCAGCCAGTGCGACCACTCATAGAGTCATATGTGCATTGCACTTCTTAACATAATTTTAATATTAAAATCTAAAATTGTAAAATATTTTGCTAGTGTAATCTAACTTAATTTTCTATCAGGCCTGTGTTTTTGTCACTTACACAGCATACTGTGTTAAATTGCTGCCCTACCTACCATCCACGACTCATATCTGCCAGCCTGTGTGCCAGGCCCAACTAGCCAATTAGTGGCACCAATCACAATTCTTGTAACAGTAATTAAAAAAAAAAACATAATTTTTTTGACTGCAAATATTCAGTCTCCTAGTGCCATTGAATTGCATTTACCTCTTGCCTGCCACTGCCAGCCTTTTGTGCCAGGCCGTCTAGCCAACTATTTACACCAATCATAATTGTTGTCACAGACAGTATAGTTACTAATTAAAATTAAAACATTTTTTAATTGTTGATCTTAATCCTCAGTTTGCTCGTGCCCTAGAATTGCACTTTTCTATTGCTTTCCAAGCCTGTGTGCCAGGCCTACTTGAAAAATATTTACACCAATCATATTTGTTGTGACAGTATTCTTAATAATTAAAAATTAAAATTGTTGGTAATAGTTGTTGAGAATCCTCAGTTTGCTGGTGCCATTGAATAGCACTTTCCTGCTGCCTTGCAGCCTGCTGTGAGCCAGGCCCACCTAGCCAATTGTTGCCAGCAATCATATTTCTTTTAACAGTATTGCAAAAATTGTCAATCATCACTGTTTTGACTGTCAGTAATCAGTCTCCTAGTGTCCTTGAAATGCATCTACCTCCTGCCTGCCAGCCTTTTGTGCCAGGCCGTCTTGCCAACTATTTACACCAATCCTAATTTTTGGTCACAGTATAGTTACTAATTAAAATTAAAAAATTCTTGATTGTTGATGATCTTAATCCTCAGTTTGCTCGTGCCCTAGAATTGCACTTTTCTACTGCCTTCCAAGCCTGTGTGCCAGGCCTACTTGAAAAATATTTACACCAATCATATTTGTTGTGACAGTATTCTTAGTAATTAAAAATTAAAATATTTGTTAATAGTTGTTGTGAATCCTCAGTTTGCTGGTGCCAGTGAATAGCACTTTCCTCCTGCCTTGCAGCCTGCTGTGTGCCCGGCCCACCTAGCCAATTATAGCCAGCAATCATATTTCTTTTAACAGTATTGCAAAAATTGTCAATCATCACTGTTTTGACTGTCAGTAATCAGTCTCCTAGTGTCCTTGAATTGCATTTACCTCCTGCCTGCCAGCCTTTTGTGCCAGGCCGTCTTGCCAACTATTTACACCAATCATAATTGTTGTCACAGTATAGTTACTAATTAAAATTAAAAAATTCTTGATTGTTGATGATCTTAATCCTCAGTTTGCTCATGCCCTAGAATTGCACTTTTCTACAGCCTTCCAAGCCTGTGTGCCAGGCCTACTTGAAAAATATTTACACCAATCATATTTGTTGTGACAGTATTCTTAATAATTAAAAATTAAAATTGTTGGTAATAGTTGTTGAGAATCCTCAGTTTGCTGGTGCCATTGAATAGCACTTTCCTGCTGCCTTGCAGCCTGCTGTGAGCCAGGCCCACCTAGCCAATTGTTGCCAGCAATCATATTTCTTTTAACAGTATTGCAAAAATTGTCAATCATCACTGTTTTGACTGTCAGTAATCAGTCTCCTAGTGTCCTTGAATTGCATCTACCTCCTGCCTGCCAGCCTTTTGTGCCAGGCCATATTGCCAACTATTTACACCAATCTTAATTTTTGGTCACAGTATAGTTACTAATTAAAATTAAAAAAATCTTGATTGTTGATGATCTTAATCCTCAGTTTGCTCGTGCCCTAGAATTGCACTTTTCTACAGCCTTCCAAGCCGGTGTGCCAGGCCTACTTGAAAAATATTTACACCAATCATATTTGTTGTGACAGTATTCTTAGTAATTAAAAATTAAAATTGTTGGTAATAGTTGTTGAGAATCCTCAGTTTGCTGGTGCCATTGAATAGCACTTTCCTGCTGCCTTGCAGCCTGCTGTGAGCCAGGCCCACCTAGCCAATTGTTGCCAGCAATCATATTTCTTTTAACAGTATTGCAAAAATTGTCAATCATCACTGTTTTGACTGTCAGTAATCAGTCTCCTAGTGTCCTTGAATTGCATCTACCTCCTGTCTGCCAGCCTTTTGTGCCAGGCCGTCTTGCCAACTATTTACACCAATCATAATTTTTGGTCACAGTATAGTTACTAATTAAAATTAAAAAATTCTTGATTGTTGATGATCTTAATCCTCAGTTTGCTCGTGCCCTAGAATTGCACTTTTCTACTGCCTTCCAAGCCTGTGTGCCAGGCCTACTTGAAAAATATTTACACCAATCATATTTGTTGTGACAGTATTCTTAGGTCTAGATTTAGAGTTCGGTGGTAGCCGTGAAAACCAGCGTTAGAGGCTCCTAACGCTGGTTTTAGGCTACCGCCGGTATTTGGAGTCAGTGATTAAAGGGTCTAACGCTCAATTTTCAGCCACGACTTTTCCATACCGCAGATCCCCTTACGTCAATTGCGTATCCTATCTTTTCAATGGGATCTTCCTAACGCCGGTATTTAGAGTCGTTTCTGAAGTGAGCGTTAGAATTCTAACGACAAAACTCCAGCCGCAGGAAAATAGCAGGAGTTAAGAGCTTTCTGGGCTAACGCCGGTTCATAAAGCTCTTAACTACTGTACCCTAAAGTACACTAACACCCATAAACTACCTATGTACCCCTAAACCGAGGTCCCCCCACATCGCCGCCACTCGATTAAAATTTTTTAACCCCTAATCTGCCGACCGCCACCTACGTTATCCTTATGTACCCCTAATCTGCTGCCCCTAACACCGCCGACCCCTATATTATATTTATTAACCCCTAATCTGCCCCCCTCAACGTCACCGACACCTGCCTACACTTATTAACCCCTAATCTGCCGAGCGGACTGCACCGCTACTATAATAAAGTAATTAACCCCTAATCCGCCTCACTAACCCTATCATAAATAGTATTAACCCCTAATCTGCCCTCCCTAACATCGCCGACACCTAACTTCAATTATTAACCCCTAATCTGACGACCGGAGCTCATCGCTACTATAATAAATGGATTAACCCCTAAAGCTAAGTCTAACCCTAACACTAACACCCCCCTAACTTAAATATAATTTAAATCTAACGAAATTAATTAACTCTTATTAAATAAATTATTCCTATTTAAAGCTAAATACTTACCTGTAAAATACATCCTAATATAGCTACAATATAAATTATAATTATATTGTAGCTATTTTAGGATTAATATTTATTTTACAGGTAACTTTGTAATTATTTTAACCAGGTACAATAGCTATTAAATAGTTAAGAACTATTTAATAGTTACCTAGTTAAAATAATAACAAATTTACCTGTAAAATAAATCCTAACCTAAGTTATAATTAAACCTAACACTACCCTATCAATAAATTAATTAAATAAACTACCTACAATTACCTACAATTAACCTAATACTACACTATCAATAAATAAATTAAATACAATTGCTACTAATAACTACAATTACATAAACTAACTAAAGTACAAAAAATAAAAAAGAACTAAGTTACCAAAAATAAAAAAATATTTACCAACATTTGAAAAATATTACAACAATTTTAAACTAATTACACCTACTCTAAGCCCCCTAATAAAATAGCAAAGACCCCCAAAATAAAAAATTCCCTACCCTATTCTAAATTAATAAATGTAAAAGCTCTTTTACATTACCAGCCCTGAACAGGGCCCTTTGCGGGGCATGCCCCAAGAAAATCAGCTCTTTTGCCTGTAAAAAAAAACATACAATACCCCCCCCCAACATTACAACCCACCACCCACATACCCCTAATCTAACCCAAACCCCCCTTAAATAAACCTAACACTAAGCCCCTGAAGATTTTCCTACCTTGTCTTCACCATCCAGGTATCACCGATCCGTCCTGGCATCCGGTGCTGAAGAGGTCCAGAAGAGGCTCCAAAGTCTTCCTCCTATCCGGCAAGAAGAGGACATCCGGACCGGCAAACATCTTCTCCAAGCGGCATCTTCGATCTTCTTCCATCCGGTGCGGAGCGGGTCCATCTTGAAGCAGCCGACGCGGATCCATCCTCTTCTTCCGTTGTCTCCCGACGAATGACGGTTCCTTTAAGGGACGTCATCCAAGATGGCGTCCCTCGAATTCCGATTGGCTGATAGGATTCTATCAGCCAATCGGAATTAAGGTAGGAATATTCTGATTGGCTGATTCCATCAGCCAATCAGAATCAAGTTCAATCCTATTGGCTGATCCAATCAGCCAATCAGATTGACCTCGCATTCTATTGGCTGACGTCCCTTAAAGGAACCGTCATTCGTCGGGAGACAACGGAAGAAGAGGATGGATCCGCGTCGGCTGCTTCAAGATGGACCCTCTCCGCACCGGATGGAAGAAGATCGAAGATGCCGCTTGGAGAAGATGTTTGCCGGTTCGGATGTCCTCTTCTTGCCGGATAGGAGGAAGACTTTGGAGCCTCTTCTGGACCTCTTCAGCACCGGATGCCAGGACGTATCGGTGATACCTGGATGGTGAAGACAAGGTAGGAAGATCTTCAGGGGCTTAGTGTTAGGTTTATTTAAGGGGAGTTTGGGTTAGATTAGGGGTATGTGGGTGGTGGGTTGTAATGTTGGGGGGGGTATTGTATGGTTTTTTTTACAGGCAAAAGAGCTGATTTTCTTGGGGCATGCCCCGCAAAGGGCCCTGTTCAGGGCTGGTAAGGTAAAAGAGCTTTTACATTTATTAATTTAGAATAGGGTAGGGAATTTTTTATTTTGGGGTCTTTGTTATTTTATTAGGGGGCTTAGAGTAGGTGTAATTAGTTTAAAATTGTTGTAATATTTTTCTTATGTTTGTAAATATTTTTTTATTTTTTGTAACAGTTCTTTTTATTTTTTGTACTTTAGTTAGTTTATGTAATTGTAGTTATTTGTAGCAATTGTATTTAATTTATTTATTGATAGTGTAGTGTTAGGTTAATTGTAGGTAATTGTAGGTAGTTTATTTAATTAATTTATTGATAGGGTAGTGTTAGGTTTAATTATAACTTAGGTTAGGATTTATTTTACAGGTAAATTTGTTATTATTTTAACTAGGTAACTATTAAATAGTTCTTAACTATTTAATAGCTATTGTACCTGGTTAAAATAATTACAAAGTTGCCTGTAAAATAAATATTAATCCTAAAATAGCTACAATATAATTATAATTTATATTGTAGCTATATTAGGATGTATTTTACAGGTAAGTATTTAGCTTTAAATAGGAATAATTTATTTAATAAGAGTTAATTAATTTTGTTAGATTTAAATTATATTTAAGTTAGGGGGGTGTTAGGGTTAGACTTAGCTTTAGGGGTTAATCCATTTATTATAGTAGCGATGAGCTCCGGTCGTCAGATTAGGGGTTAATAATTGAAGTTAGGTGTCGGCGATGTTAGGGAGGGCAGATTAGGGGTTAATACTATTTATGATAGGGTTAGTGAGGCGGATTAGGGGTTAATAACTTTATTATAGTAGCGCTCAGGTCCGCTCGGCAGATTAGGGGTTAATAAGTGTAGGCAGGTGTCGGCGACGTTGAGGGGGGCAGATTAGGGGTTAATAAATATAATATAGGGGTCGGTGTTGTTAGGGGCAGCAGATTAGGGGTACATAAGGATAACGCAGGTGGCGGCGCTTTGCGGTCGGCAGATTAGGGGTTAATTTTTGTAAGTAGCTGGCGGCGACGTTGTGGGGGGCAGATTAGGGGTTAATAAATATAATATAGGGGTTGGCGGTGTTAGGGGCAGCAGATTAGGGGTACATAGGGATAACGTAGGTTGCGGCGGTGTCCGGAGCGGAAGATTAGGGGTTAATAATAATATGCAGGGGTCAGCGATAGCGGGGGCGGCAGATTAGGGGTTAATAAGTGTAAGGTTAGGGGTGTTTAGACTCGGGGTACATGTTAGGGTGTTAGGTGCAGACGTAGGAAGTGTTTCCCCATAGGAAACAATGGGGCTGCGTTAGGAGCTGAATGCTGCTTTTTTGCAGGTGTTAGGTTTTTTTTCAGCTCAAACAGCCCCATTGTTTCCTATGGGGGAATCGTGCACGAGCACGTTTTTGAGGCTGGCCGCGTCCGTAAGCAACTCTGGTATCGAGAGTTGCATTTGCGGTAAAAATGCTCTACGCTCCTTTTTTGGAGCCTAACGCAGCCTTTTTTTGAACTCTCGATACCAGAGTTAATTTTATGCTGCGGCCAGAAAAAAGCCAGCGGAGCGTTAACAGCCCATCTACCTCCAAACTCCAAATCTAGGCCTTAGTAATTAAAAATTAAAATTTTTGTTAATAGTTGTGAATCCTCAGTTTGCTGGTGCCAATGAATAGCACTTTCCTCCTGCCTTGCAGCCTGCTGTGTGCCCGGCCCACCTAGCCAATTATTGCCAGCAATAATATTTCTTTTAACAGTATTGCAAAAATTGTCAATCATCACTGTTTTGACTGTCAGTAATCAGTCTCCTAGTGTCCTTGAATTGCATTTACCTCCTTCCTGCCAGCCTTTTGTGCCAGGCCATCTTGCCAACTATTTACACCAATCATAATTGTTGTCTACAGTATAGTTACTAATTAAAATTAAAACAATTTTGATTGTTGATCTTAATCCTCAGTTTGCTCGTGCCATTGAATTGCACTTTTCTACTGCCTGCCAGCCTGTGTGCCAGGCCCAACTATCCAATTAGTGCCAGCAATCATATTTCTTTTAACAGTATAGCAAAATTTGTCAATCATCACTGTTTTGACTGTCAATCTGCAGTCTACTAGTGCCCTTGAATTGCATTTTCCTCCTGCCTGCCTGCCTGTGTGCCAGTCCCAACTAGCCAATTAGTGCCACCACTCATATTTATTGTAACAGGTTTGGAATTTTTGTTAATCATAACTGTTTTGACTGTGATTCTTCAGTCTCCTAGTGCCATTGAATTGCAGTTTCCTTTCTCCCAGCGTGTGTGCCATACAGGCCCATTTGCCAACTAGTGCCAAACAATCATATTTGTTGCCACAGTACTTGTAATATTTTAAAAAATTAACAATTTGTGATTTTTAAAACATCTGTCTTTTTTGTTGTTGTCAGTCTCACAGCGTATACTGTGCCCACTTTCACAGTGCCACCACTCAATTGGTGTAATAGTACTGTTAGTGTCCATTTAAAAAAAAATGACAGGCAGAGGCAGGCCACCCCGCAGGTTCCGTGGTCGTGGTGCTGTGATTCCTTTAGACCCTACAAATATGCACATTGTTCAGACGCCGGGTGCCAGGGGGGACGCAAAAACTTCTGAGGAGGACCTAGTTGAATGGCTAACACAGGACACCCAATCTTCTTCAGCTTCCGCTGCTAGTCCTCCTAACCTTGACGCACCATCTAAGTCCAGCTGTGCTTTGGGCAGGTCTCAAGTGACCAGTGCCACTCCCCCGCCTGTCGCCACCACCAACACTAGCACCACAGCCGCTTCACTTGATCTGTCACAGGAGTTATTGACACATCATTTGGAAGAAATGAGTGATGCACAACCATCATTGACAGAGGATGTAGATAATAGTGATCAGTCTCAGTCAGGCAGCATTACCGACATGGAGGTTAGGTGTGATGATGATGATGATGATGTTGTACCCGCTGCTGCTTCCTTTCTTGATTTTTCAGATACAAGTGAAGCGGTTGATGATGATGTGTCGGTGGATGTCACCTGGGTGCCTGCTAGAAGAGAAGAAGAAGAGGGGGAAAGTTCAGATGGGGAGACAGAGAGGAGGAGGAGACGATTTGGAAGCACCGGGAGGTCGTCTCAAGGAGCTAGTGGCACAGTCAGACAGCATGCATCGTCACCAGGGGTCAGCCAGACAGCACGCCGACGCCCATCAACGCATGCTGTTTCCACCACCAGAATGCTGTCATCGCAGAGCTCAGCAGTGTGACATTTTTTTTGTGTGTATGCCTCTGACAACAGCGATGCCATTTGCAACCTGTGCCAAAAGAAACGGAGTCGTGGGAAGTCCATCAGCCACCTAGGTACAACTGCTTTGCGAAGGCACATGGTCTCCCATCACAAAGGCCGATGGGAAGAACACATGAGTAGAAGCAGCACACAAAGTGAAAGCCGCCCTCCTCCTCCTGCTCCATCATCTTCAGCCACGTCAACCAGTGCTGTCCTCCTTTCCCCCTCTCAACCATCCTCCACTCAGTCTCTCTTACGTAGCAGTTCCTGGTCATCTGCCCACAGTCAGGTGTCTGTCAAAGACATGTTTGAGTGTAATAAGCCAATTTCTCAAAGTCACCCCCTTGCCCGGCGTCTGACAGCTGGCTTGTATGAACTCTTAGCCTGCCAGCTTTTACCATACAAGCTGGTGGAGTCTGATGCTTTCAAAAAATTTGTATCTATTGGGACACCACAGTGGAAGGTACCTGGCAGAAATTTCTTTTCACAAAAGGCAATCCCAAACCTGTACTCTGTTGTGAGAAAGGAAGTTATGGCATGTCTGGCACACAGCGTTGGGGCAAGGGTCCATATGACCACAGATAGCTGGTCTGCAAAGCATGGTCAGGGCAGGTATATCACCTACACTGCGCATTGGGTAAACCTGCTGACTTCTGACAAGCATTTAATGCGTGTCTCTGCAGAAGAGTTGGTGACACCGCCACAACTTGCAGGCAGGCCTGCTGCTACTTCCTCTACTCCTCCTACTCCATCCTCTTCCATAACCTCTTCCTCGGCTGAGTCCTCTTCAACTTCTGCGTCTTGCTCCACATCTATGGCACCCCCCCAGCTCCCCAGGTACTATGCTACATCCCGGGTACGGCAGTGTCACGCCGTCTTGGGGTTGACTTGCCTGAAAGCGGAGAGTCACACCGCACCAGCACTCCTGACCGCCCTGAACGCACAGGTGGATCAGTGGCTGACTCCGCACCAACTGGAGATTGGCAAGGTTTTTTCTGACAATGGAAGTAATTTGGTGGCGGCATTGAAATTGGGCAAGTTTACACATGTGCCATGCATGGCACATGTGTGTAATCTAATTGTACAACGATTTGTCCATAAGTACCCAGGCTTACAGGACGTCCTGAAGCAGGCCAGGAAGGTGTGTGGCCATTTCAGGCGTTCCTACATGGCCATGGCGCACTTGTCCGATATCCAGAGTCGAAACAACCTGCCAGTGAGGCGCTTGATTTGCGACAGCCCGACACGGTGGAATTCAACACTCCTAATGTTTGACCGCCTGCTCCAACAAGAAAAAGCTGTTAATGAGTATTTGTATGACCGGGGTGCTAGGCCAGCCTCTGGGGAGCTGGGGATATTTTTTCCAAATTACTGGACGCTCATGCGCATTGCCTGTAGGCTCATGCGTCCTTTTGAGGAGGTGACAAACCTTGTCAGTCACACCGAAGGCACCATCAGCGACATAATACCATTTATTTTCTTCCTGGAGCGTGCCCTGCGAAGAGTGCTGGATCAGGCAGTAGATGAGCGTGAAGAGGAAGCGGGAGAGTTGTGGTGTCCATCACCCCCACAAACAGCCGTGTCAGCATCGCTTGCTGGACCTGCAGCAACGCAGGAAGAGGATTGTGAGGAAGAGGAGTCAGAGGAGGAATATGGCTTTGAGGAGGAGGAGGAAGACCGAGCACAACAGGCATCCCTGGGTGCTCGTTGTTGTCACCTCTCTGGTACCCGTGGTGTTGTACGTGGCTGGGGGGAACAAGATACAAACAGTGAGATCAGTGAGGAGGAGGAACGGGACATGATTAGCTCGGCATCCAACCTTGTTCAAATGGTTTCTTTCATGCTGTCGTGCCTGTTGAGGGACCCTCGTATAAAAAAGCTGAAGGAGAACGACCTGTACTGGGTGTCCACGCTCCTCGACCCCCAGTATAAGCATAAAGTGCCTGAAATGTTACCAAATTCCTACAAGTCGGAAAGGATGAAGCATTTTAAGAATAAATTAAAAACTGTGCTTTACACAGCGTATAAGGGTGATGTCACAGCACCATGTGAATGTAACAGGGGAAGAGATAAAATTAATCCTCCTCATTCTCCTCCCACGACCACGGCGGCAAGGACAGGACGGTTTCATGACGTCTTGTTGATGGAGGACATGCGTACCTTTTTAACTCCCATGCACCATCAGATCCTTTCGGTATCCAGCCTTAGAGAAAGACTCAACCGACAGGTAGCAGACTACCTAGCTTTAACTGCGGATCTCGACACTCTCAGGAGTGATGGACCCCTTGACTACTGGGTGTGCAGGCTGGACTTGTGGCCTGAGCTATCCCAATTTGCAATGGAACTTCTGGCCTGCCCTGCTTCAAGTGTCCTGTCTGAAAGGACTTTCAGTGCAGCAGGAGGTTTTGTCACTGAGAAGAGAAGTCGCCTAGGTCAAAAAGCCTTGACTATCTCACTTTTATAAAAATGAATGAGGGCTCTGGATCCCGAAGGGACTGACATTGGGCAATACATTTGTTTTTTCTTATAAAGCCGGAGGACTTGCTTGACTTATCTGCCAACAACTAGTGTTCAAGCCACAAGCTTTTAGGGGACTTTATAAATGTTTTACAAACATCAATTTTTCTGGCTGCTGCTACAGCAGTTGCTACAACAATACCCCAATTTTTCAGTCATTTGTACATTCCGAATTTTTCTGGCCTCTGCTGCAGCTCTGTGGGTACAAAACTCAAATAAAAAAAAAAAGGCACATAACACTAGTGATTAAACTGTTACGAATTGTACAACTTAGCACACCACTCATATCTGGTGGACCATTAAATTGAACGCAAAATGCCACAAATTTGAAAGAGTAGGACCGACCAAGCATCTTTATCCGTCTCTTGGTTGCTCTAAATTATCTCCGTGTTTCATCTATGCCATACCTGTACTCTATTGTGCAAAAGGGTGGCATATGTGGTGTTTCATGCTGTTGTGCCTGTTGCGGGTCGTGGCCCATGGTATAAAAAGGCTGAAGGAGAACGACCTGTAATGGGTGCCCCATCAAATGTTTAGAAAAATGTTCCTGGTTCCTCTCAATTATCTTGGGGTTTCTAAAATGGATGCCATACCTGTACTCGCTTGTGCAAAAGGATGGCATATGTGGTGGTGTTTCCTGCAGTTGTTTCTGTTGAGGGTGCTGGACCCTCTTATAAAAAAGCTGAAGGAGAACGACCTGGAGTGAGAGTCCAAGCATGGTTTTTGGGGCTATTTCACTTTTCCAAACAATTATCTGTGGGTTTCTAAAATCAATGCCGTACCAGTACTCTATTGTTCAAAAGTATGCCATATGTTCTCTTTCCTGCTGGTATTTTGTTTGAGGGTCCTCGACCCTCTTATAAAAAGGCCTAAGGAGAAAGAGGTGTACTGGGTGTACACTCATTTTTTTTTTCTATTTCACATTTGACCAAAATTATCTCTCGGTTTGTAAATTTAATGCTGTACCTGTACTCTATTGTTCAAAAGGATGCCATACATCCTCTTTCCTGCTGGTGTTTTTTTTGAGGGTCCTGGACCATCTTATAAAAAGGCCTAAGGAGAAAGAAGTGTACTGGGTGTCCATCAAATCATTTTTTTTAATTCAAATTTCCATTTGCAACAAATTATCTCTGGGTTTCTAAAATCAATGCCTTTCCTGTACTCTATTGTTCAAAAGGATGCCATACATCCTCTTTCCTGCTGGTGTTTTTTTTGAGGGTCCTGGACCCTCTTATAAAAAGGCCTAAGGAGAAAGAGGTGTACTGGGTGTCCACTCATTTTTTTTTTCTATTTAACAATTGACCAAAATGATCGCTGGGTTTGTAAAATCAATGCTGTACCTGTACTCTATTGTTCAAAAGGATGCCATACGTCCTCTTTCCTGCTGATGTTTTTTTTTGAGGGTCCAGGACCCTCTTATAAAAAGGCCTAAGGAGAAAGAAGTGCACTGGGTGTCCATCGAATCATTTTTTGATTCAAATTTCCATTTGCAAAAAATTATCTCTGGGTTTCTAAAATCAATGCCTTTCCTGTACTCTATTGTTCAAAAGGATGCCATATGTCCTCTTTCCTGCTGGTGTTTTGTTTGAGGGTCCTGGACCCTCTTATAAATAGGCCTAAGGAGAAAGAATTGTACTGGGTGTCCATCGAATCATTTTTTTGATTCAAATTCCCGGTTGCAACAAATTATCTCCGGGTTTCTAAAATCAATGCCTTTCCTATAATCTTTTTTTCAAAAGGATGCCATATGTCCTCTTTCCTTCTGCTAGTTTTGTTGAGTGTCCTTGAGCCTCTGCTAAAAAGGCCTAAGGATAAATAAGTGTACTGGGTGTCTATTCAATGTTTTTTTAGATTTCCCGGTTGTAACAAATTTTCTCTGTGTTTCTAAAATCAATGCCTTTCCTGCAATCTATTTTTCAAAAGGATGCCATATGTCCTCTTTCATGCTGTTGTATCTGTTGAGGCTCCGGGACCCTCTTATTAAAAAGGCCTGAGGAAAAATAAGTGTACTGAGTGTCTAATCAATGTTTTTTTCTATTTCCCGGGTCATATAAATGATCTCTGGGATTCTAAAATCAATGCCTTTCCTGTAATCTATTATTCAAAAGGATGACATATCTCCTCTTTCATGCTGTTGTTTCGGTTGAGGCTCCGGGACCCTCTTATTAAAAAGGCCTGAGGAAAAATAAGTGTACTGAGTGTCTAATCAATGTTTTTTTCTATTTCCCGGGTCATATAAATGATCTCTGGGATTCTAAAATCAATGCCTTTCCTGTAATCTATTATTCAAAAGGATGACATATGTCCTCTTTCATGCTGTTGTTTCGGTTGAGGCTCCGGGACCCTCTTATTAAAAAGGCCTGAGGATAAATAAGTGTACTGGGTGTCTAATCAATGTTTTTTTCTATTTCCCGGGTCATATAAATGATCTCTGGGATTATAAAATAAATGCCTTAACTGTAATCAATTGTTCACAAGGATGCCATATGTCCTCTTTCATGCTGCTGTTTCAGTTGAGGCTCCGGGAACCTCTTATAAAAAGGCCTAAGGATAAAGAAGTGTTCTGGGTGTCCAATCGATTTTTTATTTTAGTTCACAATTGCAAAAAAATTATCTATGGCTTTGTAAAATCTATGCCTTACCTGTCGTCTATTGTTCAAAAGGATGCCATATGTCCTCTTTCCTGCTGTTGTTTTTGTTGGGGGTCCGGAACACTATTCTAAAAAGGCCGAAGGAGAACGACCTGTACTGTACTTGGTGTCCAATCATGTTTTTGTTTTCAATTTCATGGTTCATAATAAATATCGCCGTGTAACTAAAATCAATGCCATACCTGTACTCTGTTGTTCAAAAGGATGGCATATGTGGTGTTTCATTCTGTTGTGGTTGTTGAGGGTCGTGGCCGTGGGACAGCGTATAAAACGGCTGAAGGAGAACAACCTGTACAGCCTTGCTCCTCTTTTTAGGCAGGCTAGCTCTTTGCATACATGCCCACAGACTCTGTAACACATGCCTCTTTTAGGGAGAGGTGCAGTCATAATGCAGGGTCAGAACCTCTGCCTGCAACTGTTATACACGATTTTGCGAAAGGAAGTAACCTTACCATGGTTCCCTGCACGCACGTATTGTTGTTATATTTTTGGTGAGGGTAATCATGATGGCCATGTAGACCACCACCACTGAGAATCCTGAAAGTAACAGGGATGAGATGAAAGAGCTAAGAATAGTAGAACTTGAAACAACAGAGTTAGCCATGGGTGTTAGTGCAAAACCGCTTGGCTTTTTTTTGGCTTTGGGTGCGGCTATTCATGCAGGTATCAGATATTAAACTAATAAGAACAGTACTACCAAAATACAGCCAATGAAGGGCCTTAGGAAGACTGAGCCAAGGTTGGATTGTAGTATTTGGTTAGGCTAATCATGATGGCCATGTAGACCACCACCGAGAGTCCTGGAAGTAACAGGGATGATGAGATGAAAGTGCTAAGAATAGTACTACTTGAAACAACAGAGTTAGCCATGGGTGTTAATCCAAGACCTCTTGGCTTTTTTTTGGCTTTGGGTGCGGCTATTCATGCAGGCCATATAGAGCTGCCACCATTCGGTGTCGTATCAGCTATTAAACTAATAAGAACTGTACTATCAAAATACAGCCAATGAAGGGCCTATGAAGACTGAGCAAAGGTTGGATTGTAGTATTTTGTTTGGCTAATCATGATGGCCATGTAGACCACCCGTAACAGGGATGAAAGTGCTAAGAATAGTACTAATTGAAACAACCGAGTTAGCCATGGGTGTTAGTCTAAGACCACTCGGATTTTTTTTTGGGTTTGGGTGCTGCTAATCATGAAGGCCAGATAGACCTGCCACCATTTGGTGTTGTAACAGGTATTATTAAACTGCAAAGAACAGTACTACTTAACACAACCTACTTACCATGGGTCCCAGAGCATATGTTTGGTTATTATATTTTGTAATGGTAATCATGCAGGCCATATAGACCTCCACCGATAGGGTGAGTATGAGTAACAGCTATTAAAATGTGAAGGACATTACTAATTAACACAACATAGTTACCATGGGTCGCAGACCAAGAGCAGATGTCTTATTATTATATTTTGTATGGGTAATCATCCAGGCCGTATAGACCTCACCAAATAGGGGGAGTTACAGAGATTAAAGTGCTAAGAATGGTAGTACTTAAAACACAACCTAGTTAAAATAGGTACCAGACCGCATGTCTTATTATTATATTTTTTCAGTGTAATCAGGCATGCCATATAGAACACCCCCGATAGGGGGGGGGGGACAGGGATTAAAGTGCTAAGAAAAGTACTAATTAACACAAGCTATCTATCAATCTAATATTATATTTTGAGACAGCCACTTTGGGAATGTTAGTTGATTTAGGCCCATTATGGCTTAAAAGCAGACTCTGCATAAACTATGTAATTTTCCATGGGAGTTTTGCCAGGGATCCCCCTCCAGCATGCGACAGTCCAGGTGTTAGTACCCTTGAAACAACTTTTCCATCACTATTGTGGCCAGAAAGAGTCCTTGTAGGTTTTAAAGTTTGCCTGCCTATTGAATTGAATTCAAATTTTAGGTTTGCGACATCACTACTGTTTATATGTATATCATGGATCCATGAAGTTTTTTAACATTAAATTGTATTATAATTGATTTTAATTGATTGCTATAAATTAAAATTTAAACTTTTATCACATCAACCTTAGCCTTTTTGCTTATAGCGCTCACTTCCCTATTCTATATATCTATTTCCCAAAGACAACCACTGGATATGATGCTAAGCACGTGCACTCAACTTCTTTGGTCGACTATAGCGAGGCCTGTTCTGAGTGGAACCTGTCCTGTGAAACCGCTGTATGGTCCTGCCCACCGTGCTGCAGCTCTGTTTCAGGGTCTTGGCAATTTTCTTATAGCCAAGGCCATCATTATGTAGAGTAAAAATATTTTTTTTCAGATCCTCAGAGAGTTCTTTGCCATTAGGTGCCATGTTGAACTTCCAGTGACCAGTATTAGATAGTGTGAGAGCAATAACACCAAATTTAACATACCTGCTCTCCAATCACACCTGAGACCTTGTAACACACCTAACACATATGAGTTCATGCTGATAACAGGTTCCAATGTCTGTGATAAGGAAGAAGGTTCCCTTATTCACTTCAGTTACATCAATACCTGATATCTCTCAGTGCTCTGGTCGTGTCCAGCAATTGGAACCTGTTATCAGCATGAACTCATATGTGTTAGGTGAGGGAGAACCTGTGCCCTACCATTCTACTGGATCAACAAATAGCAGATAAATCTGCCTTTACAGCGAGTTTCCATCAGGACACAGCAATCAGCTGTTTTTCTTTCACGCTGCTGGAGCAGCAAGTAACAACCTGAGAAGAGCGGAGGAAAAGTCTGTGACGTCAGACGCCGACTCACATGTGCAGAGGTTTGCACACTTCTATTCCCAGGAACGGCAGTTACTGCAGCCTCGGTCCGAGTTTTGACCAAAATTTTTTCCTTTCCTTTCCTCGGTAACACCCTCTGAACACCCTCTGAACTCATGGTACAGTACATTGTATCTATTTGTGGCACAAGCTTTGTAATCCAAGCCGCTATTTCATACAATTGTTGCAATACTGTTGCTCATTTGCATACGGCTACCTGCATTTGACTATACTTATGAACTTGGTGCTTATCATTTTATCCAATCCATTTGTTTTTAAATTATATTTTATAATATCAGTGTTATGCCATCTATTTTTAACATTCCCTTGATATCATAAATCATTAATTGTTTTCTGTAAATATTTGCTTGGTATATATAGGTTTTTATCTGCATTTTAATCAGGACTTTTTTCTGAATTTCATTTACTCTACAGGGAGACGTCCCTATATTTAGTGTTTATATATTTTTGTGTATTTTGTTTTGTGTGTTCATTAAATTCGAACATTAATCTTTATATGGTGTGTATACTTTTAGCTTATTAGCGCACTCTCTCTATCCTGAAGCTTAGGCTTCGTTACTGTTTTTTTTCTTGTGTCTGATACAAACAGAGATTGTATCTTTAGAGTAGTGTTTAGTAATACTATCCTCTAGCGCGCACTAATCCTCCCATTTTTTAAATTTTATATTAAACAAATGACTTGGATCTAAAAGTTAAACACTGCAAAGTGCAAAATTAAGCAGTTAGGAAAGAAAAATCCAAACGTTAATTGCAGACTCAATGGCACTTTACTGACTGTTACAAATGAGGAAATTATTATTTCGGATAATTTAAAAGTAGGGCCAGTAGAAAACTTGTTTTTTTTGGTAGAGGTATTTGCATCAGAAATAGTAAGGTTCTTATGCCACTTTACAGATCATTAGTTAGGCCGCATCTTGAGTATTGTGTGAGGTTCTGGAGGCCATAACTCCAGAAGGAATAAAAAACAAACTGGAATCTGTTCAAAGGAGGGCTGCAAATAAGATACATGGTCTAAAAATTAAAACTTATCAGGAGAGGCTCAATGAGCTAAATATATATAGCTTAGAGGTGAGAAGGGAAAAAGGTTAAAGGTCAATTATATTAAGGGGCTTAGTAAAGCTTAGTAAAGCTTAGGCTGTGAGTATTTTTCATAAAAAGAAAAAATCAAGAACAAGGGGTCATGATCTCAAGCTAAAGGGTAGTAGATTCAGGAGTAATTTTAGAAAGTACTTCTTTACAGAAAGGGTGATTAATTCATGCAATAAACTTCCACAAGAGGTAGTAATGACAAACACTGTGAGGGACTTTAACAATACCTGGGATACGTGGCACTGGCCTTGTGGACAAGCACAGATGTTTTTCTAGCTATTGTTCTGTCTCAGTGAGTGCGTCTCTCTATTTTCTTGATTTTATGTAAATTACTTTTAGGTCTCCCTAAGAGTAAAAGGGGGAAACCAGACGTTGGACTCCTGGCACACATGCCCTAGAGATATGCAACTGCACCTCACTGAAGAGGCCCAAAAGAGGCCGAAACGTACGTCTTGGGTTTGTTGTTTGTCTTGTTCAGAGAAGAATTCCCTGGTATTTTGGTGCTGGACTGTCATTGGGCAGGATCAGACTGATATTCTACAGGATATTTTTTTTTCTGTGCAAAAAGAGACTGCACCCTGAGTGGCACTGGCCTTGTGGACAAGCACAGAAGTTTTTCTAGCTATTGTTCTGTCTCAGTGAGTGCGTCTCTCTATTTTCTTGATGCCTGGGATACGTATCAGGCTTCCTATGAACTAGAAGTTTATAATTTTAGGAAATATTGGGCAGTCTTGCTGGACTCCTATCTGACATCAAAGCCTATGTTTCTATGTTTCATTATTTTCCTACACTGTTGCTGCTTTTCCTTTATCTTCTGTGCCATATAACCCCTTTACCAAGGTATGTTTTCCTTTGGTATTTAGAATGATTAATTTACAGTTACTTTCTAATACTTATTTGTTCTTTTACTTCAGTGTTTCCCCAACCCAGTCCTCAGGACCCTTAACAAGCAAGATATTATAATCTGCTGATCAGTAAGCATGGTTACTAATCTGCTCGCAACCATCATCTGATTATTTAATATGTGCTCTAGTTAAGATATAATAAATATCTGGCCTGTTAAGGTCCTGAGGAAATTAATTTGGAAACACTGCTTTACTTTGAAGGTGCTGGTTAAAGTATTAGACAGAGTTCAGTTATTTAATTTGTTCTCATTGCTAACTTTCCCCTAACCCCTCATTAGTTACTGTGCTTAACTTGCAGTGTCACAGGAAAGGTTTGTAGTAAGTCTGGCCTCTCAGCATTTGATTCCAGTTTGTTTTATTCTGGAAAATAGTATTCCCACTGACACCAAGAAAACAGTCTGTTGTTTGTTGTAATTATATATTTATACAGTTATGTGTAGTTCATAAAAGAAAAACTTTAAAATAATTACTACCGGGGCGGAGCCAACTGTAGAGCTAACAGGACGTGTGTTGGTGCAGCTCCCGGGCCCAAGATCCTAATTTAGGGGTCTATTCACATTCTACAGCAAACTTTTTGTACCCAACATATATGTGGATGGACCTGAGACCTGATCTTGACTTTTCATGAACCCTTGGGGACCCGGAGAGTCTGCACCGGTCCGTCGTCACTGCTTTATCCTGCAGAGGTGGGTGAGTGAGCCGCCATCTTGTAGACGCACCACTTTGTTTACAGGCCTCTAGCCGTCTATCTAACTGAGGGACCGCTGCAAGCCTACTTCTCCTCAGGGACACTAACTCAGCCAGTAATATAGAGTTCTCGCTACTATTCCTAGAGGAGATGAGGCGCCTATTGGAAAAGCACCATACTAGTTTGGCTGACAATCTATACGCAGCTCCTAGCAGACAGAGCGCCTGTCAGCCCCGACGACAACCCGACCTTGCTGAGCCTGTTCTATATAGGGCTCATCAGCACGCATATACAGATGCGATCGACCCATCTCAAGGAGCCGCAACAAATCGGAAATCCCCCGGCATAGTTCTAAGACCAGTGAAGACACTGGCTTTGCGGCGGCGACCTGTGAAAGGTAAATACCGGGAGCCTCAGGGGAATTTTTTACCGCTCCACAGCAGCATACTACTGACCGTTAACCTCAGTGACACAAAAGCATGGGGGCGTTTGCCCTGGACTTTCCCATATGTATGTACAGCCAAACCTTTTGACTTTCAGCTTCAGTGCTTTCACTTCTCCAACAGCCCTCCAGTCCCTCTTGCTAATCGGAAGGGAATCGGCTAAGAGACTTAAAAACCTGGTCATGAGGCTTTTAGCCTACCATAAGTTGTCTGTTAATCACTCTATTTAACCTCTAATTGGTGTTTGGTCCTGCATATATGTACTAACTGCACAGTTGGCGGTATTACTTCTGCTTATCACTATACTATATCTGCTCCTTATCAGAAGCTTCCTGTACTTGGTTATTGCAGCTCTCAAGATGGACATAAGTTAATGGAGGCTTGCGTCCCTCTGTTTGTCTCATAAGTTGAACTCTTACATTACAGACTTGGGACTACTCATATTATTGTGATATGGCTATACCTTTTGATCCCAACGTGTCTAGGCATCCTTATCAAAGTTTCTCTCTAACCAGTTCAGTTATACTGTTTATATACTACCTAGATTGTTTTGTGGGTTGATGGCAATGTTTCTATACTGTGTTCAATCATGTACAGGTCCCTTATTGTCTGCACTCACTACAAAATTTTTAATGTTTCACTACATAGTTTTCTACATTTACAGGCTATTATGCTGTGTGTTTGCTCATTTTACCTAAGAATGGATGGTGTGTGTGACTTCTTGCCGCCAGCGGCCGAGGCGGCGGGAGGTTGTTTTCATCAAATAGCCTCACAAAATAGTCCTGAACATAGCCTTATAATATAATGCTGCCTGCAGCACATAAGCAATTTTCCAGCCCGGCTCTGTGTACTAATACTGCAGTTTTGTCCCTAACAATATTTCTACAGATAATATATGATCTGGTCAAACTCAGATGATATTGAGACCACTTATGTCAGAATATATCTTTAGGAGTGCTTTAATCACATGGCTAAATATAGCCTTTTCTATGCTCTGTTCCCAGCTCCCCTAGGTTGTCAAACCTCCTAGTGCAGGCTGGTCCTGCAATCGCATCTAGATGTACAGGGTCACACCTCTATATTTAATATTTAATGTGGGTACGTTATGGCTCTCCCTAATGATTGCATTTTACATTTCTAGGCTTTAGTATCTGAAATATAGCTTTTATTTATGCCCGGCTAGCCCTCCCCATGGACATACAGCCTTATTTTCTCGCAAACATTAATATACTCCTCACTAGGATGCAATGCTTTATTATATCTTTTTCTTCACTTAGTTTCTTTGTTATAATTATTGCAGGTATGGCCATTAATGTGTATATCTTCTTTAACATAGGTCCATTTACTGTATTTAACTTCCCACCTCCCCCCCCCTCCACTATTACTCTCCTGAAATATACCTCCCTGCATGGGAGAATTCACCACGCGGTTTATCTTGTACATACCGCACCTTAGAGACTTTACTAATCTTACATTTCATATCGCATTATATAGTTGGAAATGACATGTTTAGAAATATAGCTGGATAATTTAATATATCAATAGGACCATCTAAAGTATATAGCGTATGAGTAATAGAGTAACGGAGGTTCCAGACCTTAACCCAGTACTTCCTCCAGTATGAATCTTGTTTTTCTACATGTCAACCATTTTATTGTGAAGTTTTATATCTGTGTTATCTTTGGTTTCATACCTTGCATTAGTTGTATTGTTTTTTCCATGACCTTAAAGTACTCACTGTATATGTAACTATGAAAATGAGGTTCCAATTTTCAGTTCACTATTTTTTCCAATGTGAATCTTGCTCGTCTACATGGAAACTGTTTTATTGTGATGTATTATATCTGTATTATTTCTGGCTTAACACCAAGCATAAGTTGTATTGATTTTTTCCACAACCTCAATAAAAAATTAAAAAAAAAAAAAAAAAAAAAATAATTACTACCATAAAATAATTTGACATAGAAAGTTATTCTGGTAACAAGTTAAAAACAAATGTGTAAAAGTGTTTTACACTAGTGAATTATTTACACAGTTTGTTGTCTGGTTGAGCCAAACATTTTCTCTGTTCTGGCACTAGTACAAACAAGTCAAAATTAGACTTTCACAATTTATAGAATGCTTTTTAATGAAAAAAACCCTCAAACTCCATTTTACCAAATTTACTAAATTGTCTTGGCATCCTTTGTTGAAGAGCATATGCTTAGGAATGTGCATGTGCCTTGAGCACTATATGACAACAGTGTTTGCAAAAAAAATAATTAAAATCATAATTCACTAGAAGTAAATTTTTTGTGTGTGGCAGATAGCGAGCATCAACGTATTCTTCATAGTAGTCAATAGGGAAAAAAAATTGTGCAAAAAACATAACACCCTACTTGAGTGCAAACCCTATCGCATTATCTCATGTGCCTAACCTGAAATGAAAATATGAATATTTCCCATTTCAATGTTCTTCACATAGCATAATATGTTCTATTTATTCATAAATACATATTTCAACATATAGCTGATGGTATTTTGTTACAATATATATATATATATATATATATATAGTTCCGGGTTTTAGAAAAGTAAAAAATAACCTTTAATATTACATAGGGGGAAATGGCATGACGTTTTGGTGCTGTACTGGCACCTTTATCAAATGTTCCCAGGAGAGAAAGAGTCTCAATGTCAGTGCATCCTCAATGTGATGCCCCAAAGAAAAGTGTAAAAACAATCCAGTCACAGCTTATTTATACCATTTACATGTGAGCAAATAGGCAAACCACATCATGGGTGAAATCAATAACCTATGTCGTGTCAGCGTTGTCCGAGAGCACATCCTGCTGATTCACAGTGTATTCTGATTGGTCAGCGCCATTCCCATTGAGAGTCAATCACTTTGCTGAGTAGACCGCATGTATTTATGTATTTACAGTCATATGTACACATATAAACACAAATAAGTAGAAAGAAATCCTGGATACGTCCATAAGTTAAAAGTTCCTTTATTATGACATATTTAAAAAGAATTAAACAGGCACACAAGAAAAATAGCAGCCAGGTGTGGCACTGATGGCTTACGCGTTTCGGCTGGTAGCCGTAATCATAGCCTGTAGTGCTAAGTGTCACACCCCTATACATACTAGTCATCTAAAATCTGATTGGATAAAATATAAATTAACACACCTGTGCGCTAAACAGACTTGTATTCCTGATAGGTCATACAACCAATACAAAATAATAATGTTAAAGGTATATACACACTCCATATCGGGGCATATGCAAACAAAAATAATGTAACTAAATAATTAAATAATGTGATTGGGAGCATACTGAAAATTGCAATTGGAGAAGGGGATAAAACACGAAAGAATGCAAAAGAAAAAATAAAAAAATGAAAAATGATAAGCTAGCATGGACAGCCAGGGATCAATAAACCTCCATAATATGCGTAATGGATCACCAGAAAGGTAAAAACATAGTCTGTAATCACAGAGAAAGTGTCCCGACTCAGGATAATTTTTAAACATGCTGTCTAAAATGGTCACAAATATGTGTACTAGTGTTTGTAGGTAGCATAGTAGGTGATAGGAGAGAGCCCAAAGTTAGACCTTTTCTGTAAGCACATCTAACTCCTTCTTTTACAGTATTAACCAGTTTGTTGTCTGCTTGAAGTATTTTAAAATGTTTGCGTACAATAGAACATATATCTTTATACTGGCCACTATGTGTGGTTACAAAAGTAACCCTATTTGTTGATAGTGCAGTATTATCATTTCGTTTTTCCCTGTTCTGTTTAAGAAGACTATCTCTAGTTCTACTGATTACAGACTGTTTAGCCCTGCAAATGGCTTTTTTTAGGGTACTTTCTCGGCTGAAGTCTAGTTTCTAGATCACTTGCTAGTTCCCTGAAATCATTCTCATCAGAACAATTTCTTTTGAGTCGGATCATTTCTCCTTTGGCAATAGCCTCTGGCACATGCTTCGGATGGCAGCTTGTACCATAAAGGACTGAATTCCCTGATATCGGTTTTCTGTAAGACACAGTCTTGACTCTCCCATCAGGGAGCCCCATAAGTGTCACATCCAAATAATGGATAGTAGTCTCATTAAATTCAAAAGTGAATTTAAGGTTCATGTCATTGCGGTTAAGGTATGAGCGAAATTCTTCAGCCCACTACCTTAACAATGAAAATCTTGAAAGATTCTGAGTAATCTGTGAAATTCTCTAAGAAAAAGCAGATGGCCTCTAGACCTTTGCAATGCGGTATGCAGGAGTATAATGAGGCTGCATCTACAGTTATCCACTTGGATTGTGGTGTCCAGACTACCTCTTCAGCAAGCTGTAATAAATGCTTGGTGTCACACAAATATGATGGTAGTGAGGTCACAAGTGGCTGTAGAATGCAGTCTACCCTACTTAGATAGATTACATAGAGGTAGTCTGGACACCACAATCCAAGTGGATCACTGTAGATGCAGCCTCATTATACTCCTGCATACCGCATTGCAAAGGTCTAGAGGCCATCTGCTTTTTCTTAGAGAATTTCACAGATTACTCAGAATCTTTCAAGATTTTCATTTTTAAGGTAGTGGGCTTTCTTCTAACCCATAACTATTTTATGTTTGAGGGGGTCTACTATCTCCAAAGATGTGGAACGGCGATGGGGGCTAAATTTGCCCCCTCGTATGCAAATCTATTCCTAGACTTTTGGGAATTCTTCCACATCTTTGGGGATAGTAACCCTCTCCGCGTCTATGTGTCTCTTTATAAGAGATACATAGACGATCTCATCTTTATATGGACAGGAACACGGGTACAAGCTGAAGAATTTTGCTCATACCTTAACCGCAATGACATGAACCTTAAATTCACTTTTGAATTTAATGAGACTACTATCCATTATTTGGATGTGACACTTATGGGGCTCCCTGATGGGAGAGTCAAGACTGTGTCTTACAGAAAACCGATATCAGGGAATTCAGTCCTTTATGGTACAAGCTGCCATCCGAAGCATGTGCCAGAGGCTATTGCCAAAGGAGAAATGATCTGACTCAAAAGAAATTGTTCTGATGAGAATGATTTCAGGGAACTAGCAAGTGATCTAGAAACTAGACTTCAGCAGAGAAAGTACCCTAAAAAAGCCATTTGCAGGGCTAAACAGTCTGTAATCAGTAGAACTAGAGATAGTCTTCTTAAACAGAACAGGGAAAAATGAAATGATAATACTGCACTATCAACAAATAGGGTTACTTTTGTAACCACACATAGTGGCCAGTATAAAGATATATTTTCTATTGTACGCAAACATTTTAAAATACTTCAAGCAGACGACAAACTGGTTAATACTGTAAAAGAAGGAGTTAGATGTGCTTACAGAAAAGGTCCAACTTTGGGCTCTCTCCTATCACCTACTATGCTACCTACAAACACTAATAACCCCAGTGCTTGGATGAGACATCAGAGCATGAACAAGTGTGGGCATAACACGTGCAAACCTTGTGACTATGTTAGGATTGGGAATACATTTTCTAGTTTTGTCACAGGGAAAACTTATAACATTAAATCCTGTCTTAATTGCACCTGCAAAGACGTTATATACCTGTTGAATTGCTCACAATGCAAAATTCAATATATAGGGCTCACCACTAGGGATGTCAACATTAGAATTAGGGAGCACCTCTCTTCATTTTCCAGAGCTAAGTCTAGCACTCCAGTTGTGCAACATTTTGGGGTATACGATGGAGGTAATCTTGCCAGCTTTTCATGGTGTGCTATCGAGAAGGTGCACAAACCGAAAAGGGGTGGTTCTATAGATCGCATGTTGGAGTTGAGGGAGGCTTTTTGGATCTTTACACTGGAAACTAGGATTCACAGTGGCCTCAACTCCAAATATGACATCATGAACCACTGGTAATTTAACCTATGAAATTTTTACTATCTTATTCTGTATTATTGATATTTACTGTATGAGGATCCACCTTTCCCCCATGCATGCCTGTTCTATATGTGTTGCACTATGTATTCATCACTATCTAATGTTATACATTTAATTATTCTACACATATTTGTGACCATTTTAGACAGCACATGTTTAAATATTATCCTGAGTTGGGACACTTTCTCTGTGATTACAGACTATGTTTTTACCTTTCTGGTGATCCATTACGCATATTATGGAGGTTTATTGATCCCTGGCTGTCCATGCTAGCTTATCATTTTTCATTTTTTCATTTTTTCTTTTGCATTCTTTTGTGTTTTATCCCCTTCTCCAATTGCAATTTTCAGTATGCTCCCAATCACATTATTTAATTATTTAGTTACATTATTTTTGTTTGCATATGCCCCGATATGGAGTGTGTATATACCTTTAACATTATTATTTTGTATTGGTTGTATGCCCTATCAAGAATACAAATCTGTTTAGCACACAGGTGTGTTAATTTATATTTTATCCAATCAGATGTTAGATGACTAGTATGTATAGGGGTGTGACACTTAGCACTACAGGCTATGATTACGGCTACCAGCCGAATCGCGTAAGCCATCAGTGCCACACCTGGCTGCTATTTTTCTTGTATGCCTGTTTCATTCTTTTTAAATATGTCATAATAAAGGAACTTTTAACTTATGGACGTATCCAGGATTTCTTTCTAATTATTTGTATCTAATGCCAGTCCTAACCTGGATTCGGTGCTAATACACTGCAACAGTTGGAGGAGTATCGAAAGGAGATCAATTGATGATTTGTTGTGGGTGAGTGACAGGAGCAAGCCAACCTATGGGAGGCAGTCCGCCAATGGAGGCGGGGAATTGGAACGTCGGAGCAGCTGATTATACTCACCAGGACGCCTGGCAAACAGCACCGGACGAGACGAGCACTTGGAGAGGTATTGTGATGCCCGTGTATCGTAGGTCCCTGAGGATGATCCGGTAAGGACATTTGCTATGGCAGCAGTGGTATAATCTTCTTGGCTTCTTATTCACACACACTACCCACAAACTTTGTTTGCCTGTGTTTTGTATATTTTCATGGAGGACCTATCTTATGCTGCAAGTGTATGGATTTATATCACTATATTAATATAATTCTCAGTGAGATACAGAGTTTCTTCCCTTTTGTATTTCACATATAAACACATAAATACTTATTTAAACAACAAAAAAGATAGACAAATATTGGGGCATCTGTAAATGTCCCAAAAAAGCAAGGGATAAAAAAGCACACGAAAAGTTATGTTGAAACAATCCAATTTCTTTATTTAACTGTCCCACTTCACATTCAGTGTTCAATCTGTTCCTCCGGGCTGCAGTAGTTAGAGGAACTTCTTACAATTTAAAATACAAATTCAAAACAAAAGCAGTACATAAAGCTATCAAAATATCTCAATCCCTATGCATACGTATGCAGACTAAAGAAATGCAAGACTATAGGATAACATATGTGAAAATCATGCACACAATGTCTAAATACAAGACACTACTATATTATCCTAAAATGTCAGACTCACAGCATACCATATTGAAAATGAACAAAAACAACTTAACAGTCCATTTTCCCACTGTTGGTATATATATGAAAGCCATATACTGAAAATACACAGTAGGTGTTGGTAGGTAATAGACCGCAACAGGATCTGCTGCACACTAGGTCAAAAAACCGATCCACAACTTGTATAATTTTAAGACAGTACTTATCTTCCAAAGTATAGTTGCGAAGGTGCTTTTCCTTGCTGATCCGTGATTCCTCGGCGTGTGACGTAATCCCCGATGGGGGTGGTCAACTCGTCACTGCAACTCCAATTGGTTCCTAGTACCTGAATCTGTATCCATTGGTCCAGGAGAAACCAAAGGAGAATGGACCAACCGCAACTCTGTATCTCCTTGTCAGGACATCCACGATAGGTATCGAGCTTTGTTGTTGACAAGTAAAAGTACTTTTAACACTTGGGAAATAAAGCACCGCTTTTATAAGCTGTCCTCAGGCTCCAAAAGTCGATTCCTAAAATCAGTTCACAGATACAACATCCATGCGCTATTATTTCAGCGCAGATTCACAACTCCCAGGCTTGTTCTGTTTATTAGGATACTTTCAGAGACAGCAGTATAGGCTTCATTAAGTGCTAGATTGAGACTTCCGCTTTTATGTATCACCACAGATACCTCAGACAGTATTTAACTTATCCAAGGTGCAATACACATAGTGCCAACGCACGTTTCACCCCCCTCCAGAGCATGTGTCCCAGGGGTTCATCATGCCCTGATGCCCAGACCTAAACCCTATTGAGCATCTGTGGGGCATCCTCAAACGGATGGTGGGGGAGTGCTCCATGATATTGTCATGGAGGAATGGAAGAGGACTCTAGTGGCAACCTGTGAAGCTCTGGTGAACTCAATGCCTAAGAGGGTTAAGGCAGTACTGGAAAATAATGGTGGCTACACAAAATATTGACACACATACAGTATTGGGCCCAATTTGGACATTTCCACTTAGGGGTGTACTCACTTTTGTTGCCAATGGTTTAGACATTAATGGCTGTGTGTTGAGTTATTTTGAGGGGACAGCACATTTACACTGTTATACAGGCTATACACTCACTACTTTACATTGTAGCAAAGTGTCATTTCTTCAGTGTTGTTACATGAAAAGATATAATAAAATATTTACAAAAATGTGAGGGGTGTACTCACTTTTGTGAGATACTGTATATATACATACAGTCCACAACGCAGCAGCTGCCAAGGTGCATAAGTCAAAAGCAGTACAAAGTTCTAAAGAAGACTGTACTCACTGGGTTTTAGAAAAGTAAAAAAACAACCTTTAATATTACATAGTAAAAACAAGGGGAAATAGCATGACGTTTCAGTGCTGTACTGGCACCTTTATCAAATGTTCCCAGGAGATAAATAGTCTCAATGTCAGTGCATCATCAGTGTGATACCCCAAAGAAAAGTGTAAAAAAAAAAACCTGTCACAGCTTATTTATACTCTTCACATGTGAGCAATTACCTGTGTCATGTCAGCATTGTCCATGAGCACATCCTGCTGATTCACAGTGTAATCTGATTGGTCAGCATCATTCACAGTAAAAGGGTCAATCACTTTGCTGTGTAGACCGCATGGCTAATTTGCATATCTGGCAACACGGAGGTATAGCCACGGGCCTCCAGCAAGCGTCATCATGTAGGTTCACTGTGCCGATATTCATTACGGAATAAGGGAGGATGGATGTCAATCGCACAGTCATAAGCAACTATGTTGCCTCTAGGAGAACACGCTCCATCTTCATGTCTCACATATAGCAGGTGACTCCATTCCTCCTACGATTTTCAATACTCGACAACCATTTCACCGCCATATTCAAAAGCGTCACAAGCTGAAACATGATGTTTATTGTAGAGAATACACATTTCTTAGGTAGAATACATATTTCATAGATAGAATGAAAGATGCTCATATGGAAGGGTCCCCATCCACAGTAGAAAAGACACAAAGTCTCAGATGAAAAGACAGTGTAATGGTTGTATAGATGGTTAAAACTATATTCTTATTTAAAAAAAATAGTAACAAATTGCACATAGTAGAGGGAGACTCAGGCAAATTGGGGTGAATTATAGTTGGGTGATGTAAATACCAGATTCATAATTGTATATCCCAGCTTCCTACACATCACTCCATTATCCTATCTTGCTGGTTTCTGTTTCCAATTTGCAAGATTCTTGTTGGTCCCCTGAATATCCCATCTATGGCGTATGGATTGTTGTAAAGTTGAATGTAACGGGGTGTACGTGGTGATAAAATTAAGTTGTTGATCAGTCTCCTTGGTTCTTATTTAGTAGAAGTAGGTAGCATGCTTGTGTGTATTTTTCTAAGTCACGTCTGGCGGTCATAATATTTCTTCTGTCATGACCCCTCTGTACCAATTTGTCACACATCAAGTCAAGCGGGGACCTGAACAATTCTGGTTAGGAGTTGTTTCTGACCACTCTAGTTGAGTTAATTGAAAGGAGATGACCCCCATCTTTTGATGTTTAGAAAGGTAGGTAGATGCAAATAGAAGGAAGTTTCTGTCTGTAGTTTTCGAAAAAGGGAAGTACCAAATTTAATTCCCTGATCATGTCTTTTCTTGAAAAAATTCAAATCTAAAAAGTGAATTTGGTTTAAATCGTGTTCCATCTTAAACCTATTGGGTATGTCCATATGGTTCAAATAATGTACCCAGCTCATTAGACTTTCAAGGTCACCCTTCCATAGGAGAAACAAATCATCAATATATCTTGTATAAAAGCCTATGTTTGGATGTAACATTGGTTTCATTATTTCAAGTTCATACCATAACATGTAAATCTTGGTGTAGACTGGAGCCATGTGCGACCCCATGGCAGTGCCAGCTACCTGCAAATAGTAGCTGTTCTAAAAACTGAAATAGTTTTTGGTAAGACAATGTTCCATGAGTTCCAATAGAAACTCTAGTGGTGGGCCTCTATAGTGCAGATTTCCCGTGACTATGGATCTGACAGCCTCCAATCCCCCAAGATGGGGAATGACAGTATAAAGGCTGTCAACATCCATAGTCCCCAGAATATTGTTTTAATCGATCAAATCAATGTTGTTAAACTTTCTAATCATAGTAGTAGAATCAAGTAGGAATGCGAATGTTGTACTACTGGTTTAAGTTGAAAATCAATATATTTAGCTATCCCTGATAATAAAGACTCCCTGGTAGAGACTATTGGTCTCCCCGGGGGACAGGAGATAGATTTGTGTATCTTTGGAAGAAGATATAAAACTGGTGTTTTTGGGAAATCATTGGTCAAAAATTCACTTTCCTGTACCGTGATATAATTCATCTGAAGGGCCCAGTTAGGTAAGGTTAGAAAGCAGTCTCTTGCAAGTAGAAGTGTCAGAAAGTTGCCGTAGTGCCTCCAGTCTATAATCACTATAGTCCTGGATCACTATAGCACCTCCCTTATTGGCAGGGCGTATAGTGATAGTAGCATCGTTCATGAGAGTGTCAAGAGCAGTCCGTTCTTGTTTAGAAATATTAGAGAAAGTACAGGTATCATTTTTGGTTTCACAATCAGAGCGTATTAATCTAGTGAAACTTTTAATTGAAGCATTAGATGTTATAGGGTCAAACTTAGAAGGGACCTTAAAGATGAACTCTATTTGGGTGGATGTCTTATCTTTAAAAAAATATTTTAAGTTAATTTGTCTCTGAATCCGATACACATCTACCGATGTCTGAAAGCTATCATGTTTGGGTGTGGGGATGAACGAAAGACCTCTATTAAGTACTTTGGTCACGTCCTCAGAAAGGGATCTGGAGCTAAGGTTATGCACTATATTTGCTTCTTCTGAGTGGGTTTTCTTTTTGTACCCCCCTTGTCTAGTGTGTGACCTCCTGAGTTTTTTGGCTGATTGGTAAGGGTTTTATTAGTGGATCTAGTGGTAATATTACCTATGGTAGATTGAGCACCCCCAAATTTAGTATTGGTAGTAGTGCTGTCACTCCCTGAAGACTCTTCACTACTAGTATCAATAGTGTCAATGGTGTTCCTACCTCTGTTAAAAATACGCCTCCTGGGGTTAAACTCCCTACATCTGTCCTCCTTTCCATACAGCCATTTATAAATACGTTTCTCACTGTAGTCAGTTTCAACAGTAGACAATTTCCTATTTTTAAAAGCTAATAGGTCATTATTGTACTTTTTAAACAATGTGTTACGTTTCACAATCCAGTTATCAATTTTGTCATCAATAAGTACCTTGTAACTCTTAGTTTTAAAATGTAAATCTCTATTTGGATTTTCCTTTCAAGTCTAGAGACCTCTTCAATTGTTAGTAAAATTAGATCATAAGAGCACTTATTTAAAATGCAGCACCACTTTCTGCAAAATTCAGCATTTGATATACCCAAAGTAGGGATATTGGTTATTCTAAACCCTCTAGGTATGAGCTTGTTTTTATGATACTTTGATAAATAAACTGAGTGTAGGTGAAAATATA